>NC_056733.1:410131984-410270941 GCF_019279795.1 Protopterus annectens | reverse complement strand
TTTTATCTATTGTATTTTCCCTGGGCTGAGACTGAAATAGGTGCAATGGGATTGGTGCTCTATCCCAGTCAACAAATTCAAAATAAATAAACAAACATTGCTTGTAATTTACATAGGTCATGTTGGATGAACAGGTATGTATCAGAGAATCCCCTTTACATGGAATAAACAACCTGGACCGATTGATGGGAAATCAGACATTCATCCCTGGTTTGACATCTATATGTCTGATGGACATAATCAGCTGTTAAACCATACCCTAACATACACCCTTAAAATAATATCGGACGCAATAATTCATGGGATACATTTAGGTTGCATGGCTAGGCTTATAAAAGCACCAGTGGTCATTAGTGTAGTATATACCTATAAACCTATGAATGTCATATGTGAGGATAAATATTTCTGTGGGAAAACTTATTCCTGGAAAAATGCCCTACAGCAAATAATTGTAAAGCATCAAGTATAATTGTCTGCTCTACATTGTTAAGTGCATTCCCGTTGTCTTGTATACTTTCTTTCAGAATTTCTACCTTATTAACTCCTTCTACATCTGTTATGAGCATCCATGCTCTCCCCTTAAACTGAGGTAATACAGCTATACAATATAAATTGCAGCACTGATCAGAACCTCTTCATTCTGCATAGATACATATTTACTCTGTTCTTAGCAGTGTTTTTTGTAAATCAGTAGCTTTTTATTTTAAAGGTAGAAGCATCTTGTATAGCAGTTACCTATATGATAACTCACAGTTCTGTCTTCTCAATAGTGAGCACACCCACAGTGAGTACCTCCTGCTGGTGTGGGAGCTGTTGTCTACTATACTTCCCTGCATCCCCACTTCCCCATTCCATTTCATTTATGGGACTTGTTTTTCACAGAGAACTGCACATACTTCCCATCCCTCTTAAAGGCATACACACATAACTACAGACATTCTCCAGTCACATTTACTCAAATCTCTAATACTCTGGTCAGACTAAGCCAAATCTCCCTCTTTTTCCTCTCCTCCCACTGCATTCCAGTAGACTCTCCTGCTTCTTGTCTTATGCACCCACCCAACTTTATCCTGTCAGTACTACCCTCAATCTACACCCTAGTTTTAACAATTAGTTTTCCTCTTACCTTCAAATTACCCCCTTCCAATTCCTCCCCAGTTCTAACATCTGTATTTTTACTCTTCGCATTCGTTCCTCTCCATCTGCTTTATTTTTTATTCCACATCTACAATGCTACTATTCCACACAATTGTATTATCATCCCTCACAACTGCTACCTACCTTTTAACTTATCAACACCTACCTCTATACACAGCTCTCCAATACACAACTCTCCATACCCACACCATTCATCTCCGGAACATTACACATCTTCACCTATTAATAGCTCCTAGTCTCTTCTCCTCTGCAACAGTCTACCTCTTTAAAAATTAAGTATTAGCAACATAATCAACACGCTTGCCCCTAGACCACTGCTGAAATTCAAACACTCTTATAGATAATCCCTGCTGTCTTGACTTGAAAACGTAGTGACATTAATCTTAATCCAGGTCCTGCAGCCACTCAACAAAATAAGTCTGCCACATCACAAATAGTCATTCCTTAAAGACGAATGGTCCCCACCTATGTACAGCTAACCTTAAAAGTATTACTGATATGCATGCCTGTTTAGCCTACTATACTCCAGACATAATAGTGGTCACAAAAGCATGTCTTAAACAAATGAAAGATAAAATTTTACCAAACTGATATCACAACTTAAGACTAGACATAACTCTTAAAAAAGGTGGTGGGGTGGCCATCATCTACAATACTTTAAACCTTTCTATGTCTCATATAAGCCCACATCCATGTTTCACTACTCAAGTAATTATAGCATCCTTGCAAATTAATGTTCATAAAAAGCCTCTGCATTACAGGAGATTATTTGCTCCAAAAAATAATATAATTACTGCTGAAAAACTTTTCTCTATGGCATCAAGCAACATCTCACCTTAGACAATCATTTTATGTGACCTGAATATTGACTGGCAAACTACTTACAATAACAGATATTTTAATGTCATTAATCTATATGATGTCACTCAGCTTATTTCAACTCCTACAAGGTACAGCAAAAACTCTGGTAGATAACTCTAACCTTAAATTGGATTTTCTCTAACGTCTTAAATGAAACTCCTACAAGGTACAGCAAAAACTCTGGTAGATCTTCTAACCTAAAATTGGATTTTCTCTAATGTCTTAATTGAAACTCCTACAAGGTACAGCAAAAACTCTAGTAGATCTTCTACCTTAAACTGGATTCTCTCTAATGCCTTAAATTAAATCCTTTCAATGGGTGCCTTACGTGATACCTTTTGTGTTCATCTAACCAAAAACAGCATTGGTACAATCTTGTTTGTAACCTCTTCTCCTTTAAGGACAAATTCATCATAGCACTAAAATAAGTCAACTGACAGGCTCTTCATACTCTTCCACTTGATGAATCGGTAACTGTTTAACTCAATTTTCCTTAATATACTAAATGAGTTAGCTCCAATAAGAACCAAAAGAATCAAATCAAAGTCAGCTCTCAAAAAATAATAAATTGGTCATAAATGACAGAAAGACATAGCCTGGAAAAAAAAATGGAAGCAAATTAAGCCATAGTTGCAAATCAATACTATAAATGTCTCAGAAACTCCACTAAAAATGAAATCAAAATTGATTAAAAAAAATACTACATTAATATACAGGCAGCAAATTGTAACAACCCAGAGTTTTTTGGACTACAATCAACCAGCTGTTAAAACCCGATACACCAACACAACCCACACCTACTTAATTTAATCAAATTGACAACATAGCCAGTGAATTCAATATCCACTTCATCCAAACAATAAACTCTTATTCTACCATCATCACAGCCAGACACAGGTTCCTATCCTCCCTTGAAAGCTCCCCAAAACACTTGCACTCAAACCAGAAGACTATTAATAACCTTAAAACCTACTACTCTTGCCCCTGATAACATATATGAGTACTTAAAAACTGCTGCCTATCTTTATCCTTGTAATCAACAGCTCCAGTCACTGAAAGCTGTCTCTCAACTTGATGGAAAAGGTGCTGCATTCTTCCCCTCTATAAAGGTGAAAACTCTAATGAGCTCTCAAATTTCAAGTTTATAGCTATTACTATCTTCACTCAAAAATTCTGGAAAAGTATATCCAGTCTCAACTCCTCAAATTTCTCACTGACAACTGCTTCCCTTCCTCTACACAACATGGTTTCTGTCATTTTCTTAGTACATGTCCAAATCTCCTTAGTCTTATAAAAAGAAGTTATGTTCTTACCATAACGTTCCATGTAGAGTGTTCATCTCACCTTTGTTCTTACACACGGGTTCGGAGCCGATCCTCGGCTCCAAGTCGGCCACATAGCAAAGCTCTGCATCTTAGAGAAGCTCGAGACCAGGCTATATCCCACAATCCTCCCTGCCATTACTCAGATCTAGTTTGCAGGCAAACCAGACTAACGATAAACCTGAGGTGCTAAGGCTACATACTGCTACAAAAAGTCAGAGACACCATCTCACTGACAAATAAACTAAAGGGTAACGAATATACCCTATGAGGTAAGAGGTAATATATACCCGGAAGAGGTAAAGACATGTGGACCAGACTCTAGTCCTACTCGTTCTTCCAAACACGTGCGGGAGGGAAGGGGGGGAATGTAAGAACAAAGGCGAGATGAACACTCCACATGGAACGTTATGGTAAGAACATAAATTCTTTATGTGAGTGTGTTCAATCTCACCATTTGTTCTTACACACGGGTAGCATCCCTAGCTCCGTCACCTTGAGTGACTCATGGAAGAACGTTCCTGAGCACAGTGGAACCAAAAGATGTCCTGTCTTTGGAGGCTTTGTCAACCCTATAATGAGCGATGAAAGTATGTGGTTAGACCACGTGGCTGCTGCACAAATCGTGTCCAAAGGCAGGCAAGCTGCATGAGCCAAGGAAGTGGAAACGGATCTAGTAGAATGGCCCTTAGGTTTGGTGGGCAAGGCCTGATTTGACTTAGAATACACAAGGCTATACAATCAGTAAGCCATTTAGAAAGCGTACGTTTTATAACTGCTATGCCCTTTTTATTGTCTGCAAATGCAACAAAAAGTTGATCTGTTTTTCTGTAATCTTTAGTCCTGTCCAAATAAAATCTTAGCTGTCTGTGGACATCTAACTTGTGCAACATATATTCCAACTTGCTGGTATGGTTTTTGAAGAAAGTAGGGAGTTAAATGGACTGATTAATATTTATGACAGAACATACCTTAGGAAGGAAAGACGGATTTGTTCGTAAGGAAACTCTATCTGGGTGGAAAATGAAGTAAGGTGGTTTAATTGACAGTGCTTGCAGCTCTGACACTCTACGAGCTGAAGTAACCGCTACAAGAAAAAGAGTCTTCCATGACAAAAACTTCAGGAGGCAAGAAGAGGCTGGTTCGATGGGTGGCAACATTAGTTGTGACAACAACAAATTTAAATTCCATGGGAATAAAGGGTCTCTGACGGGCGGTCGAAGATGGAAGGAACCTTTCATAAAAGCCTTACAAAGCCTGTGGGACATAATAGAAGAACCGTCCTCACCAACATGGAAGTTGGATATGGCCGCCATCTGTACTCAGTGTGGAAGTAGAGGCTCCTTCGTGGAAAAGGATGGATAGAAATTCTAGAACTTTATGTAAAGGAGCAACCAGGGGGTCCAAGTGTTGACTAGATGCCCAGTACACAAAGTGTTTCCATTTACTCTTGTAGAGTTTTGTAGTGGAAGCCTTATGAGAGGCAACCAAAATGCGTTGAACTGCCGGAGAAAGTAGATCAGACCTGGCTAGGCGGGGAAGTGGAGCAGCCAAGCTGCTAGATTGAGGGATAGAAGAGACAGGTGAGGAACTCCCGACGAATGTGTCAGTAGATCTGGTACTGGGTCCAGGATCCACGGTTCCTCTGTTTGATGGGCTCGAAGAAAGGGGAACCATATCTGTCGAGGCCAGAATGGGGCTATGAGTATAAGTGTCCTTTCCAGGTTCATGGCTTTCTGAAGAAATTTGGGAATCAAGGGGATAGGTGGAAATGCATATAGGAGACCCGGGGGCCAATCGTGTATCAGTGCATCCCTGGGGACATCCCCTGGAGGCGGTGGAAGGGCAAAATAGCTTCTGCATTTGGTATTCATCGGGGAGGCGAATAGATCGCAGCAAGGCTGGCCCCATTTGCGGAAAATTCTTTCTGCCACCTGTAGTTTGAGGGACCACTCGTGAGGTAACAGGATGGCTCTGCTCAACCTGTCCGCAATGACGTTGGATGACCCCGGGATGTGCGTTGCTATCAGAAAGCGACCTGTGGACTCTGCCCATTGCCAAATTCTCATGGCCTCTCTGCATAATGGGTAAGATCTGGTTCCCCCTTGTTTGTTTATGTACCAGACTACAGACATGTTGTCTGTCTGAACTGCTACTGTTCCTAGAGGTAGGAGGGTTTGAAAGTGTTACAACGCCGAGAACACCACCCTCATTTCCAGAACATTTATGTGCAGGTTGTACTCCATGTTGGACTATTCCCCTTGGACTGTTCTTCCCTGAAAAAGTCCCCCCCACCCTATCAGAGAAGCGTCCATGGTTATAGTGGCCATCGGATTCAGTAGAACAAATGGACGACCCATAGTGAGATCCTGACTGGACACCCACCATGAGAGGTCTCACTTGCAAGAATCTGTTATCAGAATCTCGTGCGTTAGGGGTAACTGCTGGAACGACCACTGCGTGAACAGCATCCATTGGAGGAGCCTCATGTGCAATCTCCCCATGGGAACTGCAATCAGGGATGCTGCCATGAGTCCCAAAACCTTCAACACTAATTTGGCCGGGGTTTTCCTGCATTGCAGTAGAAGAACCTGTTCCTTGAGGGATGAAGCCCTTACTTGAGGGAGCTTTACCAATGTTAAGCGCGTATCTAGGTCTGCTCCGATGAATGAAATATGCTGTGAGGGCAGTAAGGCAGATTTTTCGAAGTTTATGGAAATCCCTAGGTGGGAACAAAGGTTGACTGTATAGTATCTGGCTTGTATGAGGCGACGCTCGGTGGTGGCGGTGAGGAGCCAGTCGTCCAGATAGGGGAACACCCGGAATCCTAGACATCTCAAGTGAGACGCTACCACTGCCATTCATTTGGTGAATACCCTGGGGGCTGAGGTGAGCCCAAAGGGAAGGGCTCGAAATTGAAAATGACTGGCTCCCAGCCGGAAGCGCTGGTGATCTCTGGACAGTCTGGCCATCTTGATGTGGTAGTACACGTCTTTGAGATCTTTCGAGCACATCCAGTTGTCCTTCTGCAAAAATGGAAGGATCGATTGAAGCGTGACCATCCGGAACTTTTCCTTCTTCATGAAGGTATTAAGATTGCTGAGATCCAAAATGGGTCTCCAGTCCCCTGTCTTTTTTGGAACTAAAAAGAACCTTGAGTAAGTTCCGGATCCTTTTTAGTCCACCGGGACTGGCTGAATGACTCTTCTTTTGAGCAGCTTTGAAATTTCTATTGCTGCTGGGCCTCGCTGATGGGGTGGCACATCTGGAGACCTTCTTTGTTGGGGGTGGAGTTGATATAAAGAGGATTTTGTATCCTCTGGTTACAATGCTTTTTACCCAGGGGTCTGAGGTGAGAGTTAAAGCCAAGCGACCCCTGACTGCCTCCAGAGCAGGACAGTCGGGCCCCCATTCAGGAGTGCCGGAAAGGCTTACCAGGGATAGTATATCCCTGTCGCCTTGGTTCTGCAGACCCCCTCTGCCGCCGGGGCGACGTCTTCCATGTCTGCCCCCCCCTCTGCCTCTGGGGGGGAGGGTTCACTCTGTGTGGCCTGGAAAGATCCCCGAGTTCTACGGAACCACATTTTTCCACCTCGTTGCCCTTTGGGGTACGGTCTAGATGGAACGGAAAAACGGACTCCGACAGCAGACAGTCTTTCCTTCCTGCTCACACCGAGTTAGTCTCTTTCACTTTGGGCCCAAAAAGAGTGGCACCATCAAAGGGGGCGTTGGCGAAGGAAGACTTGAAGGCTTCCACAAATGAGCACAGCCACATCCAGGATTGTCTTCGTAGAGCAATCGCTGAAGCTGCAGCTCTACTCGACCCTTCAGCCGCATACGAGATGAGCCTCATGGACGAGTTCACTACGGAGGTAAGGGTGTTAAGCTGTGCTGTTACCTTATCTGAAACAGCAGCATCTGTGTTACCCTGGAGGGTATCTCCCAGCTCCTTGATGAGATCCCTCTGTAGACGTGTAAAATGTGTCAAATAGTTTAGCGAACGCATGGAAAAAGTCGCTGAACTAAAAATGCGCTTCCCGTATCTGTCCATAGTCCTAGAATCCTTATTAGGAGGATGAACAGAAGAGGAAGACTCTGACATCTCCTTTTTAGTGGCTGCAGCCACCACCATAGCATCAACCGGGACTCCTTTGGTGAGATAAGTCCTGTCCTGGGGAGCGGTAATAAATTTGCTTGGTTTTCGAGGGACCGGTTCCACTGTGTCCGGTGTCTCCCACGCCCTTCGAGCAATCAAATCCATTAACTCATCGAAGGGTGGAGTAACCCAGGAGGTAGAAGGTTGAGCACCAAATGCCTTCAGCAACACCAACTCGTCCTCAGTGGGGGCTAGGGACTGCCAATCACCCCTCTGTTTTAATATCTCCAAGATGTCTGCAAATGAGACATCCTCGGAGGGGGATTTTGGGGACCCCTCTGACTCATCCAAGTCAGTGTCAGAAGTTAGAGATTCCTGTGGGGAATCTAAGTGCCTCCTCTTGCACAATCTTTTCCTCGGAACCTCATCGGAGGAGGATTCCGGTGAGGCCTCCGAGGAACAGGGGGCATCCTCTGGGGATGGCTGAGACAATGGTGCTCCACGCTTTGGATGTGTCATGGGAACAGAAACAGAGAGCGACTCCTTAAGGGAGGGAGAAGATGTGTCCGATGAAGTGGTTGTCTGTGTAGACAAAACCTTCCTCATAAGGTCAAAACCCCCTGAACCTCGGGTCAAGGACTCCCCCGGTTCGGAAGAACATGGAAGAATCAGAGACAAGGGGCCCATGGGTCTCGACCCCGAGGACAGAGCCGAGCCAATCTGCGCCGAGGCCCCGAGAGGTAGAGTCGGCAGTGAAAGGTCGGTACGACTCTCGGTCCCGGAACCAAGGAGAGATAGTCGACTCCGCGACTCACCTATAGGTTCCGATGGAGTCGAGGTAAATGGTGTCGATCGTGCAATGGACAGTTTCAGCACCGAGGGCTCCACTATCATCGGCTCATCCTCTTCTGGCTCCGAAGACTGGATGGGTCTTCGAAGGAGGACCTGTTGGAGATAAGGGAAGGCCTTCTAGTTTCGACACCAATTGGGAGGAAACTGCAATCAATTTGGAAAGGGCCGTGTTCTCCATAAGTTTCTGCACGACATGATCCACATCAGTATCGTATAATGGTCTGGAAGATCGGGTCGAAGGGGCCGAAGATGGCACCGACTGAAGAATAGAAGGTTGCGGTAGTTCCGACACCGGTTCCAAGACCTGGGGCTCAGTGAGAGATAAACGTTCGACGCTCGGCCCCGAAGTCTGTGGAACTGGCGAACGAACTTTAGAAGATGTACTCTGAGCAGATGACATGGGTTCCGACATCTTCGACCCCTTCGAGGACTTAGAAGCCTGGTCAGACTTGTCCAAGGCCTCCTGAAAAGCAGGCTTAAGAAGTCCCCTGTCTATAAGTTTCCTGCGTCTATCTGTCATGACCCTCCCACTGAAGGAATGGCAAATAGAGCAATCCTGTTGCAAGTGGAGAGGGCCAAGACAGTAGACGCAGGAAGTGTGGTTGTCAGTGATGGACACACTGACACCTTTTAAAACCAGACTTGGCTTTTTCAGACATAACAGTAAACTCACTGTAAAAAAAAAAAAAAAAAAAGAGAGAATTTAACACTAGCTAATATTAAGGGAAAAAAATAAAGCTATAGGTTATAGAAGGGTAGGCCCCAAAAGGGAAACCTATAAAAACACTAACTACAATACACACACACACACTATAGTATCAGAAAATAAAATATCAAAAACTATAGAACTATAGAAGTATAAGAACTTTTGACAAAAAAGACTATCTTATCTGTCTAACAACAGTTTTCTCTGGTCCGAGCTCTCTGAACGATGTGACCCGTTGCAGCGGCAAACTAGATCTGGGTAATGGCAGGGAGGATTGTGGGATATAGCCTGGTCTCGAGCTTCTCTAAGATGCAGAACTTTGCTATGCAGCCGACTCGGAGCCGAGGATCAGCTCCGAACCCGTGTGTAAGAACAAACGGCGAGATTGAACACTCTCATCATCTGTTATCCAATACTGAAACTCTGGGAACTTCATCTCAGCACTTTTCCTAGATTTATTTAAATCTTTCAATGTGGTACCTTATGAGAAATGGCTTCAAAAACTAGCTTGCCTAGGAATACATGAAACGTCACGATCTTAGTTCTCTAGCTACCTCTCAAATTGGCAATAGACAGCAAAATGACATCTCCTCTTTCCTTTCCATAATAGGGGGTATCCCTCAAAGATCTACTGTAGGTCCCATATTCTTAAATATATTCATTAATGATCACCACCTAGCTTCTAAACAAGCCACTATCATACAAGTATGCAGGCAACTCTCTAAAACCCAGCCAAAAATACTTGAAAAATGATTCACAAACAATTGCTAAACTACTTCCTCTGGGAAGAACTCCTATCCCCCACACAACATGGCTTCCGTTCCTCCCATAGTACTAACACTGCACTTCTAACCTATTTAGATACTGTCAATAAAGCTAGATATAATGGCAAACTAGTCTCCTCCTTATTTCTAGACTTGTCTAAAGCATTTGACACAGTTTGCTACAGAAAACTTCTGCTTCAAATGTCCTGATTAGGTCTCTCTCAGCCCACCATTCTATGGTTTTAAATGGTTCCAGTACATACCAGACAGTAAAATGGCACTCCACTCTCTCACCGTTAACTCCCAGTCACTACTGGCTTGACTCTATCCATGATCCCCTTCTCTTTAACATTCTCACCAACACCCTCCACTCATCCACAAATCAGACCTCCCTAATACAGTACGCAGATGCAGATGACTCGCACTCATTTGCTCACCTGACAACATGGCTCACTTTCAAAAAATTACTCAGGAAGCTTTAACAGCCACTGAAAGATGGCTTTATAATTCACAACTCATGCTTAACCCTAAAAAAATGAAAAAAGAAGTTATGTACTCACCATAACGTTCCATCTGAGTAGGTACTTCATTTGTCTGCAACCTGTGGGTATTGGATCCGACCTCGGATCCGAACCGGCAGCTTTCCAAGCTCCAAGATCTGAGCTCCTAGCTCCTCCCCCTACCCATAATCCCCTGCTACCAACCATATTACCTCATATCGGTGTTTTTGCCTCACCAAACCTGATAACACAAAATCAACTCTAAAGGTGATCAGGAAATCCCGAAAGGTTCGGGGGACGGCAGGGGGGGGGGTCGGTTGCAGACAAATGAAGTACCTACTCAGATGGAACATTATGGTGAATACATAACTTCTTTATCTGAAGTAGTTACTTCATTTGGTCTGCAACCTGTGGGACAGAGTCCCCAGCTACCTTATAAGAACCTGGGTGGTCCTTACGGAAGGATATTCCGAAGCACCATGAGCCAAAGAAGCCCTACTCCTCGAAATCACATCTAGTTTGTAATGAGAAATGAACGTATGAGAAGAGGACCAAGTAGCTGCTGAACATATGTCGTCCACTGGAACCCTAGACCAAAAATCTGTTGAGGTGGCTACAGATCTTGTAGAATGAGCACGGATACCAACCGGGGCTGGCATGCCAGACGATATGTACCCCTGAATAATACACTGACAGATCCAATTTGCTACAGTCACTTTGGAAATGGCTTTGCCCATGGCTGATTTTGCATGAGACACAAACAACTGGTCCGACTTGCGAAACTCTCTAGTCCTGTGCAAGTAGAAACGCAGCTGTCTGTGCACATCCAATTTGCGCAACGTGTATTCTCCTTTGTTCTGAAATCTTGGAAAAAACACTGGTAGATTTATCGATTGATTTATATTTGCTTCTGAAGCAACCTTAGCCAAGAAAGACGGGTTAGTCCTGAGGGACACTCTATCTTTGTGAAAGATAAGGTAAGGAGGTTTCATACACAAAGCTTGCAGTTCTGAAACCCTTTAGGCCGAAGTAATAGCCACTAAGAAGGCCGTTTTCCATGACAAGAACTTCAACGGAACTGAGGCCACTGGTTCGAAAGGTGGACTCGTCAAGGCTTGCAAGACTAGAGTGAGATTCCATGGGGGAACCACAGACTTTACAGGTGGGTTTAAAAGACAGATGCCTCGTAAGAAGGTTTTGCACAACTTTGTAGATGCTAAGGAACCTATGCCGTCACCCACATGAAAATGGGAGATTGCCACCAACTGCACCTTAACCATAGAAGCACTTGCTCCCTGCTGAAAAATCAACGAGAGGAAGTCCAGAATGGTCGGAATAGGGACAGTAAAAGGGTCCAAGCCCTTGTCTTTGGCCCAAATGGAAAATCGTTTCCATTTACTGTTGTAAAGTTTTCTGGTAGACGGCTTATGAGCCGCAACCAGAATGGCCTTAACGGGAGATGAGATACCGGGAGTCCTAGCCATTATTGGAACTGGATCAGCCAAGCTGCAAGCTTGAGGTTGACCAGGTTCGGGGTTGGGCAACCCGCGGGATGCAAGATCAGGTCTGGACTGGGATCCAGAATCCATGGAGGAGCCACACTGTGAGACTGCAGAAAAGGGAACCAGATCTGTTGAGGCCAGAATGGGACTATGAGGATAACTCTGCTCCCCAACCGACAGGCTTTCTGAATGAATTTCATCATGAGCGGGAGGGGGGATAAGCATAGAGGAGCCCGGGAGGCCAAGCATGGACTAGAGTGTCTCTGGGGGTCTCCCCTCTGGGGGGAATTATTGCGAAGTACTCGCTGCATTTTGTGTTTAAAGGAGAAGCAAAAAGATCGCAGCGAGGCCGACCCCATTTGTGGAAGATCTGCTTCGCAACAGATGGATTCAGAGACCACTCGTACGGAGTGAGAAGCACCCGACTTAGCTTGTCTGCTAATACATTGGACCGTCCCGGAATGTGCGTCGCTACCAGAAAGCGGTTGGTGGAGATCGCCCATTCCCAAACTCTCATGGCCTCTCAATACAGGGGATAAGATCTGGTTCCTCCCTGTTTGCTTATATACCAGACTACTGACATGTTGTCTGTCTGGATCGCAGTAGTCCCCAGGGGAAGAAGGTCATGGAGAGCTTGCAATGCCAAAAGCACCACCCTCATCTCTAGGACATTGATATGCAATGCGGTCTCTAGGGAAGTCCACGTGCCTTGAACAGATCTGCCTGAACAATGCCCCCCCCACCCGAGGTGAGAAGCGTCCGTGGTCAAGGTGGCTTCGACCGGGGGGATCACAAAGGGCCTCCCTTCTCTGAGTTCCCGCGCATGTAACCACCAAAGAAGGGAGTCCCTGCAAACTCTGCTCAGCGGTATCGGCGTGTTTAAGGAGTGGAACGAGAGGGACCATTGGACTTGAAGGGTCCATTGTAATATTCGCATTCGCAGATGGGCATGAAGGGAGAGACCGATCGCTGCTGACATAGACGCCAGTGCTCTCAGGACTAACTCCGCTGGAGGAGCAGGACTCCTAAGAAGGGCTAACACCTGATACGACAAGCTGTTCAGTCTGACTGATGTTAGAGTAGCTCGGGAGATTCGAGTATCCAACCTGGCCCCTATGAATTCCAGGGCTTGAGTGGGGCACAGGCAGGACTTCTGCCAGTTCACTGAAATGCCTAGGTTGTGGGCTAGAGTCAGTGCGTAATCTCTCGCCACACATAGCTGATGCCTGTTGGTCGCGGTAAGGAGCCAGTCGTCTAGGTACGGGAAGACCTGAATGCCCTGAAGTCTCAGGTGGGCTGCAACCACTGCCATGACCTTGGTGAACACTCTGGGGGCTGAGGTGAGGCCGAATGGAAGAACCCTGAATTGATAATGGCTGGCTCCGAGCCGGAAGCGGAGAAACCTCCTGGATCGTCTGTCCATCAAGATGTGGTAGTACGCATCCTTGCTGTCTATGGAGCACATCCAGTCGTTCTCCCGCAGAAGGGGGAGAATTGATTGGAGAGTGACCATCCGGAACTTTTTCTTGGGTATGAACAGGTTCAGAGCGGAAAGGTCTAAGATGGGTCTGAGGTCCCCGGTTTTCTTTGGCACCAAAAAGAACCTTGAGTAATAACCCAATTCGGACTGATCTGGGGGGACGGGCTGGATGGCTCTTTTTCTTAGCAGCTTCAAAATCTCTGAAGCCACTGCCTCCCTCTGATCGGGTGGGACATCGGGGAGACGTCTGGTTTTGGGGGGAAGATTTAGGAATGGAATGGAATAACCCCTGGATATGATACTGAGCACCCATTGATCCGTTGTAAGGGACTCCCAGTTTGACAGGTGCTCTGTCAACTGCCCCCCGACTGCCTCCAGAGAGGGACAGTCGGGCAAGCCCTCAGGGCTGTTGCACGGGTCTGTCCGAGAAAGGTTCTCTAGACCTGAAATTACGCGGCCCCCCCTCTGCCTCTGGGCCGGCGTCCACCTTGTCCTCCTCTGCCTCTAGAGGACGAGTGGTCCGCAGCTGGATGGGATTGCTGAGACTTGCAGAACCATGGCTTCTTTTGTCCCCTCTGATTCCTGGAGAAGGATCTTTGGGGACTAGAGAAGCGGACTCCGACGGCAGACAGCGTCTTCCCGTCCTTTTCACTTTGGACCAGCGTATCGCGACCGGTCTTGCCGAAAAGAGCAGAACCGTCAAAGGGGGCCTTTGCTAAGGACGCCTTGAAGGGATCCGCAAAGTCGCAAAGACGGAGCCAGGCATGACGTCGTAAGATGACCCCTGCTCCGCTAGCTCTAGCAGCTCCCTCCGTAGCATGGGAGAGGAGCCGCATAGACGTATTAGAGATGGACTTCAGAGTGGCCATTCGCGTCGCAAACACATTCTTGTCTCCGACCGACATGGACTTGGGGGGGCTGCAGCGTATTCCTTGATCAAGTCTCACTGTAGCCTGATGGTATGTGCCATAGGTCACTGAAGCAAACATCCGCTTCCCAATCCGGTCCAATGCTCGAGATTCTTTATCTGGCGGGTGGACCAAAGAACTCTCCTGAGCGAGTTCTTTCTTGGTGGCCGCCACCACCAACATGGCATCAACAGGGGTTCCTTTGGCCCATGACTGTTTATCTGTGAGGGGACTGAGGACTTTATCTGGACGCCTAGGGATTGGCTCCACGGTGTCGGGCTCCTTCCATGCTCTGGTGGTAATTAAGTCCACCAGAGAGTTGGCCGGAGGGGACACCCGGGAGGTAGATGGGCCTGCCTCAAATGCCTCCACGAACACGGATTCATCAAGGGAAGGTTTTTGGGCAGACCACCCCCCCCCCTAATACGCAACATTTCCATGATGTCTCCAAAGGAGACATCTTCAGGGGGTGACCTTGAGGAACCCTCCCTATCATCAAAGTCCGTGTCAGTGGTAACGGACTCGGGGGAGTCCAGGTGCCTCCTTTTACACCGTTTCCGAGGAACCTCCTCGGTGGGGCTATCCGAAAAGGGCTCATCCATGGGTTGTTGTTCCTCTGCGGGAACTAGCTGGAGGGCTTGGGCAGGCTGTCCCGATGGTCGGATGATGGAAGACAGACCCTCATACAGTGGGGGTACGGGTGGATCAGAAGCCCGAACCGGGTACCTGGAGGACCTCGACAGTACCCTCTCCATTACCTCAAAAGCCGAAGGAGAACCGCCCTCGCCAGCCTCTGAGAGCAATCTCCTCGGCTCCGAGGAAGGGATCGGGTTCGGAGCCGATGCAGTCGGTGCCGAGAGAGAGGTGCACTCCGAAGCCAACAGCTCCGAAGACACAGCAACTCCCTCGGATCTGACGTTCAGCCCTCGGCCCCGAGAGCTCGGATCAGACAAGCTTGAGGGCATAGTCGGCGTTGAAGAGACCAGTGCTATCAGTGCCGACAAATCCCTGGGTCCGAAGGGGCCCGGATCCGATGACTCCGAGATCCGAAAACGAGTCGGAGAAGGAGTGATCGGGGCAAACATGGGGGCTGCACTCCCCCCAGAGGGGGGGAGGTAAGAGCACCCCCATCTGCAATTGGGTCTGCAAGAACAGACGCATCATCCGATCCATATCTGCTTCGGAGATGCTTCTAGTTGACCTGGAAGAGGTAGTCGAGGCGGGCCGGGAGGGCCGCCTCAATGACCTCGAGGGAGACTGATCCTCCTCCGGTGAGAAACTAGGCGAACAGAGCCGAGAGGAGGAGGATCTGGAGACCCTCAAAGGAGACTTAGCTGCTTTAGCTGGTGGAGCCAAGGGTTGAGATTCAGCCCGCCTTTTATGGGATCTATGTCCCTCCTTATCCTTGTGTCTCTTCTCTCTAACAAAAGAGGCACTAGTTTCCTCAGAGCTCAAACCCGAAGAGGGAGGTTGAGTCCCGGGTTGAGCTAAGGGAACAGAAGGCGCCGAGGCAGCCGGAGCCCGAACAGGAGAGGAAGAAGAAGCTGACTCCTGGGGGAGCTTTCCCTCCAGGATCAGCTTGTTCTTCCTATCCCGAAGTGCCTGGGGGTTAAAGGCCGCACAGATCTGGCAGGCCTGTGATAGATGGGCTGCCCCCAGGCACAAAACGCTCTGAGTGTGGCCATCAGCTGGGGAAAGCTTGTGGCCACACTCAGTACATTTAGAAAAAATGGCCTTAGGCCCTTCCGACATCCTAGCACTCACATACACACCCAAACGCTAAGAGGGGAGGGGGAGTGAATAAAGAAAAACTAACTAACTAAACCAAAACTAAACTAGCACAAAAGGGAATCGAAAAAGGGGCTAAGATCACACACACAAAGATTATAAACTCCAGAAAAAAGGTTATAAACCACCAACGATCTCACCCAGCCAGGAGCTCTTCAAAGGAAAATCTTATTCAGCCGCGGCAAAAAATGATCTGGGGTAATATGGTTGGTAGCAGGGGATTATGGGTAGGGGAGGAACTAGGAGCTCGGATCTTGGAAAGCTGCCGGGTCGGATCCGATACTCACAGGTTGCAGAGCAAATGAAGTAACTACTTCCGATCTACTACTTTTTCCACAAATCCCTCACTCATGAAAATTAAAGTCTTCTCTCTTGATAACACAACCATTTAAGTAATTTCTCATAGCAAATTATTAGGAATGATAATTTTAAATTCGACCTGCATATACAAAATTGCATAAGAAAAGCTCATCAAAAACTTTGGATGCTTTTTAGAGCCAGAAACTTTCTCACTGACACAACTAAAACTATACATGTCACTACATATCTCCTCCCCACACTTCTTTATGCTGTTCCCATCCTTACTAATCTTCAGGCATAAAAAAAAAATCAAAACTTGAACAATGCTACAAAGTTGTTAAATCTGCAGTAAATAACCCTTTCAAAAGGGTCTATATTACCATATCGCATGTGCAGAAGAGCAAACAAAAGATAATCGACCCCATGTAAGTTAAAGCTTACAACGTCGAAAATTCAGAACAGTGATTACTTTCCAATGGAAAACAATCGCTGTTCCAAAACAAAAAAACAAACAAAAAAAAAAAAACAGTAAAACATTAATTAATGTGGGGGACTGTGCCCCCTACTACTTAAATATACCAACTCCGAGATCGCACTACAGTGCCGAGAAGTAGCAAAAGTGACCAAATTCTTTCCCAGGGAAAGAATTCCCTGAAATGCCTCTTTGCTATTTTGCTTTTTCACGCTTTACTGTTTGACAAAGACGCATTCAACAACCTGCATCTGTGACGGTGTAATAGGGAACCTTTCAAAATCTACCACTGTATAGCACTAAAAAGCCTAAATTGGTTAGAAGTATCCCATCATCTAACATATACACAGCATCTTACCACCTATAAAATTATCCAGAATACATTTGCTTTGTCCAGCACCAATTAACATTCTTTACAACTATGTCCCATTCATATACTAAGAGTCAATGACCAAAAAACTACTTTCTGTCCAAAAACCTATCAAATCTGCCAGGCATTGTTTGTACTCATACCATGTTGGTAAGGTCTGGAACTCCTTACCTATATCCATCGACCTCCCTCCAAGCCTTTAAAACCATTCTGAAAGACCTTCTAGCCAAAAGCTGGCTCTGTTCTTACTCAACACCAGGATGAACTATATCCCTAAATGTAAATTTTGTCTCTGTTCTTACTCGACACCAGGATGAACTATATCCCTAAATGTAAACAAATACCTATCAAATTAAATAAAGAGCTTTCAGGGTTAGAAGTTGCTTGGTTACACAGCAAGAGTGGGACCACAAACTTTGCAGTTCTACGATAGCAAAAGTGTGAAAGTCCACTGTGATAGCAGAGAGGTTAAAAGCCAGAAGACCATATTAACAGTGACAGCAGATTCACAAAGGAAAAGCAACTGTACAAGGCAAGTGTGTGTGAGATGGCCAGCAGTACGCAATGTACACATGGGTATACAATGATGATAAGGCTATCCAAGGTTCCTATCCAGGTTATAAAAAACTGCACAAGAAAGCATGAAGTGTTATGATCCACCACTTCAACTGTTGTCTCATACATACAACTTATGCATACTGAATGTGGCTATGTGATGGCAGTTCAGTCACCAGAATATTGCTATTATTTTATTAGTACTTACAAGGATGGACTATTTTTAACACAAAGGGGTGTAAAAAATGTACTGCTGGTTCTGCATGAGACCATTATTTCTTCTACTTCCAGGCACAGTCAAGGCCTACTCTGCTATAGCCTTGCTACTTCTGTGGCTTTTTGGAAAAGGTTGAACTCTAAAACAGTACTAAAAGGCAGCAACTTGGTCAAATGTGCAAACCTTCACTAAACACTACAAACTATGTGCTTCCTCCAGGTCTAGAGTAGGATTTACGCCTACTCCCTTACTCTGTAAGCTATGGTATGCATCCCATACACGCTTAAGGATACTGCAGCAGTGATGTAATAATAAACAGATCTGATGAAGTCTATCTATTAGACGAAAGCGCTCATCTGTTGTGGTTGGAAGTAAAAAGAAT
Source organism: Protopterus annectens (assembly GCF_019279795.1). Lineage (NCBI taxonomy): Eukaryota > Metazoa > Chordata > Ceratodontiformes > Protopteridae > Protopterus > Protopterus annectens. Next base: position 410,252,708 of record NC_056733.1, on the reverse strand, counting down.
CAATTTTATTACCAGTGTGGTGGTTTGGACTTTATTTCTTTACTACTTGGTTTGGTATCAGTTCTATTTTCCATTCTTTAAGGAACCAGGTTAGCTTTCTTACTAACAATGTGAAATGCATACATCCTGTTTTTTACATTTTTGCTAAGTCTGTAAGAGATCAGCTTTCTTGCTGACAGTGGAAAACGCATACATTCTTTGCTGATTTTGCAGGAAAACATGTCCAATAAGCAAATTCTTTATTTTCCAAGCCACAGTCATTTAGTATGGATGCTAATCACATATCGCTAAACTCTATTTCTACATTTAAGCAAGCTTTATTTTATAACTTATTTATTTTGCATATTTGTACTTTCAACCTTAATACCTTGTTGAACATGCTCTTACAATTCCCTCTTTTTATTTTAAAACATACTGAAAACACTTTATACTGATATGTATTTTTGATCAGATTATATAGAAAACACATTAGGAAACAAAACCTTTAGTCTTCTTTTGATACAAGTCAAAATGCAATTTTACACAGTTAACAATGATCTAACAACTCTTTCTTTTGCAGACCATTCTGTGAAAATATTTGATCAGTTATGGGCTGTGTCTGCTTTAGTTTTATTTTTAACTTGATTAATCTATTCTTTTGCAATCACATCATTTAATTTATGACTTAGAACTGTTCCTTTAACTCTTTGCAGTTGTTGAATTAACTATTTACTTTTATTAATCATTTTATACCACAAGATTAGAAACAGACTAATATCTATAACAGATAATTATGTGCTAATATAATGAGCACCATGTGTAAAAGGTTTATTTCAGAGTTATAACAGGAGTCAAATCAGTTACTGACAGAACCTCTAGTACATTTTGTTACAAAAGAATGTAATGAACATCTAAAAGACAGACACAATGAGTTCAGCAAGTTTAGACAAGTTATACAAACATTTTTTTCAAAAGTGCATAGGAGTTTTAGATTCAGCAGAACAAGTTACTGAAAAATGCCAGAAAGACTGTGCAACATTACAGGAGATTCTTAAACAGCAGTTACAGGATAAAGAAGATAAATTAGCTGAACTGATAGCGACCAACTTCCTGCATTCAACAGCTGAGCTTAAAAAAATTGCAAAAGAGTAGGAAACTACAGCTGATCAGTACAAAAGAGATATTTTATAAGATGCTTGTGTTTTAAAAATGGTTAAGCAAACATGGCAGGATCTGATGTATGGACAAATCATTCCTAAATGTTTTACTTTCATTCAATTAAAGCAAGATATTTATCGGTACAACAGTAAAGTAGAGCATATGACTACCATTCTCATAGCATAGTCAAAAGGTAAACAAAACCGTTCTAGTGCAAAACAGTAAAAATCTAAAGTCACAAGATTGATGTGCATGTATTTTATTTTCATGTAAAGTACATCTGTTAAAATGCACAAGAGAAAAGGCAGAGTACAGCAAATGTAAATCATGTAAATATAAACATGCGTTAGTTAAGCCAATATCTATTTTTTTACATTTTTTTATAATTGTATAACAACACCACAACAAACAGTTAAAGTTCTGATAGACAATTTTGAAAAAAAAAATAATAAAATCACATACGGTATTAGTCAAGCAGTCTTTGTAATATGAATGTCAGAGCAGTTAAAAAGGCTGAAATCCACGTTCAAAAATATGTAAGCTAATTGTAAGATGTTTATGTAGTATAAATGCATAGTTATGCAAATCACAAATACTTATTATTCTAAGTGTTTTATAACTGCATTTTACTATCAAATTGCAAGTGTATTAACAAATGATTAAAAGAAAAATGGTAAAAGGGTTAACTATAGTCTACAGAGTCTAAAATGTGAGCTCAGACCATCCCAGACTGGATAAATAGTTAAAGGAAATATTGAGCACATAAGGTAAAAAACAAGACTGATTGCCAGACAAGTGGATTGAATTTTTCTTAACATTGTTATTAAAACATAATTGCTAAATGTTCACATGCACCACTATTTGGTAATTGTAATAAAACATCACAATTGTGCATATATGTCACTGATAATCTGTTTGCAAGTAATATTAAAAGTAAAATAATTAGAAGTTATGTACGTACCATAACGTTCCATCTGAGTAGGTAAACTTCATTTGTCAGCAACCTATGGGTTATCGGATCCAAGCCGGCAGCTTCCAACAGCTAAGATCTGAGCTCCAAGCTCCTCCCCTTACCCGTAATCCCCTGCTATCCCTTCCTGACCTCAGATCAAGTTTGCTTATCCATAAACCATACAATACCAAGAACCACCTCTCTACTCTAACCTGGAAACAATCTGCCATGACAGCAGGAGTCCTTTGAACATCCATATAGGTTAGGGGGACTGTTGCTGACAAATGAAGTTTACCTACTCAGATGGAACGTTATGGTACGTACATAACTTCTAAATCTGAAGTAGTTAACTTCATTTGTCCATCAACCTATGGGACAGAGTCCCCAGCTACCTGATTCTTGGGAGGTCCTCATGGAAGGATGTTCTGGAGCACTGCAGAGCCAAAGGATGCTCTCACTCTGGAAACAATATCCAACTTGTAATGATTTATAAATGTATGAGATGAAGCCCAAGTGGCTGCTGAACAAATGTCATCCAACGACACCCTAGATCGAAAAGCCACAGAGGTAGAAATTGATCATGTAGAATGGGCATGAACCCCTTGAGGTGCAGGCCAGCCCGAACTCTCATATGCCAAAAGAATACATTGGGAAATCCATCTGGAAAATGTGACTTTTGATACAGGTTTTCCCAAAGAGGACTTAGCAAAGGATACAAAAAGCTGGTCTGATTTCCTGTGATCAGCTGTCCTGTGCAAACAGAATCTTAGTTGCTTATGTACGTCTAGAGAGTGCAACTTGTATTCACCTTTGTTCTGATAATTTGGGAAGAAGACTGGTAAATTAATAGATTGGTTGATATTAGATTCCGATGCAATTTTGGGCAGAAAGGAGGGGTTGGTCCTGAGTGAGACTATCTTTGTGGAAAATCAAATACGGTGGCTTGGCGCAAAGGGCTTGAAGCTCTGAGACCCTTCTGGCCGAAGTTATGGCAACAAGAAAAGCCGTCTTCCAAGATAAGTATTTCAGATCCACCGAAGTTGCAGGCTCAAAGGGAGGAGCTGTTAGAGACTGAAGTACAAGAGTTAAATCCCAAGGAGTGACTGCATCTTTTACCGGAGGTCTTAGTAAGAATAATTTGGACGAAGTCAAAGGGCTGAGATCACTGCCTACATGATAATAAGAGATTGCGGCCAACTGGACTTTGACCGTAGAAGAGCTAGCACCTTGGTCAAATAACCCTGACAGAAAATCTAGTACTGCTGGCAACGGAGCTGTAAAGGGATCTAAGTTCCGATACTCCGCCAAAATAGAGAAACGCTTCCATTTACTATTATAGATTCTTCTAGTAGATGGCTTGTGAGCGGCTACTAGCATAGCCTTGACAGGGGATGAGATACCGGGAGTCCTAGCTATCACTGGAACTGGATCAACCAAGCTGTGAGCTTGAGGTTACCCAGATTCGGGGTTGACAGTTCTGATGGGTGAGAGATCAGATCCAGGATGGGATCTAGAATCCATGGGGGATTCACTAGATGAGACCATAGATATGGGAACCAAGCTTGTCGAGGCCAGAATGGGGCAATGAGGATTATTCTGCTCCCAAACTGTCTGGCTTTCTGTAAAAACTTCAGCATCAGGGGCAGAGGAGGTTAAGCATAAAGTAGACTGGGTGGCCAAACATGCACCAGAGAGTCTCTGGGGGACTCCCTGGGTGGAGGAATTAGAGCGAAGTAGTCGTTGCACTTTGAGTTCGAAGGAGAGGCGAAAAGATCGCAACGAGGTTGACCCCATTTGGAGAAGATTTGCTTCGCTACTTTCAGATTGAGAGACTACTCGTACGGTGACAGGATGGATCGACTCAGTCTGTCTGCCAAAATGTTGGACCGTCCTGGAATGTGTGTCGCTATGAGAAAGCGGTTGGTGGACCTAGCCCATTCCCACACTCTCATGGCCTCCCAACAAAGTGGATAGGACCTGGTTCCCCCTTGTTTGTTGATATACCAGAAGACCGACATGTTGTCTGTCTGGATCGCAATTGTCCCCAAGGGAAGAAGGCTTTGAAGTGCTTGCAATGCCAAAAGCACCGCTCTCATCTCTAGGACATTGATATGCAATGAGGTCTCCAAATGGTTCCATGTGCCTTGGACGGTCCTGCCCAAGAAGTGACCCCCCCACCCAAGGCAAGAGGCGTCCGTGGTCACCATAGCTAGAGGAGGGGACACAGAGAAGGGGCACCCCTTCTGGAGGTCCGGGGACTGGAGCCACTATAAGAGGGCTTTCTTGCACACCCTGCTGAGAGGAACGGGGAAGCTCAGGGGATGTAGCAGCAAGGACCACTGGACTTGTAAGGTCTACTGAAGAACTCTCATGTTTAAGCGCACCATGGGTAGTAGGTTGATGGTTGCCGCCATCGAGCCTAGAGCCCTCAGGACCAATTCTGCAGGGGGAGCTGGGGACTGTAGAAGGGACAGTACATGGAGTTTCAGAGTTCGTAGCCAGTCCGGAGTCAAGAAGGCAAGAAGCTGGTTGGTGTTCAATCTGGCTCCGATGAAATCTAGGATTTGAGTTGGAAGAAGGGAAGATTTTCCGATGTTGATCGTGGTCCCCAACCGGGGAGCTAGATGAAGAAAATAATCCCTGGCAGTGCAAAGTAGATGCCTGGTGGGGGCAGTCAGGAGCCAGTCGTCCAGGTACGGAAAGACCTGAATTCCCTGGAGTCTCAGGTGGGCCGCTACAACAGTTAACACTTTGGTGAACACCCTGGTGGCTGTGGTGAGACCAAAGGGAAGGACCCTGAGTTGGTAATGGCTGGCTCCCAGATGGAAGTGGAGAAACCTCCTGGATCGTCTGTCCATCAAAATGTAATAGTACGTATCCTTGAGGTCTATGGAGCACATCCAGTCGTTCTCCTGCAGAAGGGGAGAATGGATTGAAGAGTGACCATCTGGAACTTTTCTTTGGCTACTAACAGATTCAGGAAGGACAGATCGAGGATTGGTCTTAGGTCCCCCGTCTTTTTTGGCACCAATAAGAACCTGGAGTAAAAGCCTGATCCGGACTGGTCTGGGGGGACATGCTGGATTGCTCTTTTTTTCTAGCAGCCGGAGTATTTCCTCGGCTGCCGCCTCCCTTTGATTGGGTCGGACATCGGGGAGGCTTCGGGGACTGAGAGGGGGATTGAGAAAAGGAATCTTATAGCCTCTGGATATGATCTGAAGCACCCAGCGATCTGTTGTAATGGATTTCCAAGCTGCCAGGTGCCTCGAGAAATGCCCCCCCCGACTGCCTCCAGAGTGGAGCAGTCAGGTAACCCCTCAGGGTTGCTGCATGGGCCGATCAGAGAAAGGTTCTCTGGACCCAAAGTTCTATGGGCCCCCTCTGCCTCTAGGGCGGCGTCCACCCTGTCCTCCTCTGCCTCTGAAGGACGAGGGGTCCGGAGTGAAATGGGACTGTTGAGACTTCCGGAACCACATCTTCTTCTGTCCCTTTTGGTTCCTGGAGAAGGACCTCTGGGGAGCAGAGAAGCAGACTCCTACGGCAGACAACGTCTTCCCATCTTTTTCGCTCTGGACCAGTGTGTCGCGTACGGTCTTGCCAAAATGGGCAGAACCATCAAACAGGGCATTTGCAAATGACACCTTAAAGGGTTCCGCAAAATCACAATGACGGAGCCACACCTGTTGCCGTAGGATGACGCCCACTCCACTAGCTCTAGCGGCTCCTTCCGTGGCATGGGATAGTAGCCGCATAGAGGTATTGGAGATAGATTTGAGAGTGGCCATTCGGGTAGAGTACACTTTCTTGTCCTCCGCCGACATGGACTCTGGGGGTGACCCAGCGTATTCATTGATAAGATCCCGCTGGAGCCGTATCACATGTGCCATATAATTCAGTGACCTCACAGAAAAGGTGGCTGAAGTGAACAACTGCTTCCCCAGATGGTCCATCGTCCGAGACTCCTTGTCTGGAGGATGGACAGAGGAACTCTCCTGGGCCAGTTCCCTTTTGGTGGCGGCCGCCACCAACATGGCATCTACTAGGGCTCCCTTGCTCCAACATGACCTGTCTGAAGGGGGGCTGAGAATTTTGTCCGGCCTCTTTGTAATGGGCTCCACAGTGTCCAGTTCCTTCCATGCCCTGGTAGTAATCAGGTCTACCAGGGGATCGGCGGGAGGGGACACCCAAGAGGTAGACGGGCCTGCTTCAAACGCCTCCAGAAACACAGACTCGTCAGAGGAAAGTTTTGGGGCAGACCACCCCCCACTGATCCGAAGCATCTCCATGATGTCTCCGAAGGAGACGCCTTGGGGGGGGGACCTTGGGGAACCTTCCCCTTTCTACAAGTCTGTGTCCTCTGTCAAGGACTCAAAGGAGTCCAAGTGCCTCCTCTTGCACTTGCATTTGTGAGGGACCTCCTCAGGGGGGGCTGTCCGAAGAGGCCTCACCAACCACATCCTGTTCCAGCAAGGGAACTATCTGGGACGTCTGAGCAGGCTGTCCCTGGGACCGGGTGATGGAAGGCAGACCCGTCTGAGAGGGACTGCAGGGTGGAGCCGTAGCTGAAGCCGGGGGCCTGGAATCCCTCGACAAAACCCTCTCCACAAGCCGATGCGGTCAGATCTGAAGGGCCAGTAAGCTCTGACCGAGACAGAGCTGAAGCCATACTGACACCTCTGGATCCGAAGCTCAGCTCTCGGCTCCAAGAGCTCGGATCCTAAGAAAATGGACCCGACAGACTCGAAGGTGCCATCGGTGCCAAAGTACCTGATACTATCTGCGCCGACAGTCCCCCGGTTCCGACTCTACCTGGCTCCGAAGGGTCCTAACCCCGGTAGTGGGTTGGAGAAGGAGCAATCGGGGTGAAAAAGGGGGTCGAGCTCCCCCCCAGAGGGGGGGAGGCAGGAGCACTCCCATCTGCAGCTGGGCCTGGAGAAACCTATGCATCATCCGTTCCAAGTCTGCATTGGACATACTCCGGGTAGACCTTGATGAGGCCACCGAGGCGGGCCGGGAGTGCTACCTCGATGACCTTGAAGGCGACTGGGTCTCCTCCTCCTCCGGGGAGATTGGAGCCGGGAAGGAGAAGACTCGGAGGCCCTAGGAGGAGAAACCAGTTTGGCTGGCAGGGCCGATGCAAAAGCTTCGGCCCACCGCTTGTGGTGCTTTTCCTGGCATTTCTCCTTCTGGCTTTCCTCTCCTCCTGGCCCAAGGTGGGAGGTTGAGTCCCGGCCAGGGGAAGGGGAATAGCAGGTGGCGCTGCTGCAGCTGTGGCAGGTGCCACGAAGGGACTGGAGGACGAAGCCAGGTCCGGGGGCAGAAGTCCCACCAGAATCAGCTTCAACCTCCGGTCCTTGAGGGACCTGGGGTTGAACGCTGTGCAAATAGTGCAGCCAGTGGAAAGATGTTAAACCCCAAGGCATAAAACGCACCAAGTGTGGCCATCCGCTGGGGACAGCTTATGGCCACACTCGGTACACTTTGAAAAGAATGTTTTGGGTGCCTCCGCCATACCTACAAAAGAAACAACACACTCGCTAGGCCCCAAAACCACACACCCTAACACGTACACGAGGGGGAGGGAATAACACTAAAAAGGATAACTAAACACTAGATAAAGAAAAACGTTAATGTTACTGGGGAACTATGCTAACTCACACACACAAATTTGTTTAAACTAAGAAAAAAGGAGATTTTTCTCACAAATCCAACAACCACCATGCCTGGAAGCTCGATCAAGCTGCTGAAAGAACTGCGGCAAATCTGAGGTCAGGAAGGGATAGCAGGGGATTATGGGTAAGGGGAGGAGCTTGGAGCTTGGATCTTAGCTGTTGGAAGCTGCCGGCTCGGATCCGATATGGATCCGATAACCCATAGGTTGATGTACAAATGAAGTTAACTACTTCAGAACCTCACTTACATCAAGTATAGCCAGCAAATGGGCCATAATATACATACAGTTCAAATCAATTATGCAGGAGGGTAAACAGCAAAAACTTTATAAAAAAATGATCAAATCAGACATAGGTCCATAGTTTGTTAGTAACATAATAAAGCAAATGAATAACCAAAGTGTTGGGCTGACATACATTATATTCTCACAGCATAAAGCAAATAATACTGCAATACTACAGGGGGAGGGGTACTTTCTTAGCTTTACACTGAATGTGTGAGCAGTATTGAAAAAGGGTCTAAAAAAGCTACAGGATGAAATAATATCTCATTCCTTCTTGACAATACTTTTTTAGGGGGGAAGGGAAAACAGGTATTAGTGTATTAGAAATACTAGTAAACAGATTAAACCTGACAAGATAAGATATTTTACAAGTTGCTAATAGCTATTATGATTATTATTGTATTTTAATATGTTTTTGGCAAGACAATGTTGGTATGCAAAAGCATGAATGTTTCTAATTGTTGGGTATGTAGTTGCCTCTGGTGGCAATTGCACTAGATACTTCTAAAGAGACATAAAAATTTTCCAAGATTTTGCTTGATGTTAATGTTACTAAATTTGTAAGATTAGACTAAATGTACTATACAGTCTTTGTATGTATAAACACAGAAGAATTCAGTACAAATGAAATTAAAAAAAAATGGGTCCAGGGTACCTACTAGATTGAAATGCATGAGTAGAAACAGTCTGTGTAGATATATACTGTATAGGACATATTGTAAAGTAACATAAACAAAGACATTGGTAACCTCCAAACTCTGGATCCCACCCAGTTTGGGTTTGTGAAAGGCAGACCATGCCTCCTGAACCTGATCGACTTCTTTGAGGCAGTCACCAAAGTTGTGGATAAGGGTAAGGTGGTTCACACAGCCTATCTTGGCCTCGCCAAGGCTTTCGATACCATCCCCCATTCTGGAATTATAGCTAAACTCACTAAACTAGTCATAAATCCCTACGTCACAAGATGGGTTGCCAACTGGCTCACTGACAGAACCTACACTGTAAAAGTTGCAGACTCCAAATCTGACCTCAAAGCAGTGACAAGTGGAGTACCACAGGGTTCTGTCCTGGGACCTCTCCTGTTTGGTATCTACTTCTCTGAAGTACAGGCCAACACAGAAGGCCTTTAGCTTGCAAACTAGGAGCCATAGTCAAGTCCCCAAATGATGTGGACATCCTATAGAAGGGCCTCACTGAGACAGATGCCTGGTGTCAGAGCCATGGCCTCAAGCTCAATACTAAAAAGTGCAGTGTCATCCCCTTTGGTAAAATCTCTGTAACCATGAACTACCACATAGGCAGCAATCTACTTAACACCGAATGCGTGACAAGAGACCTTGGGACCCAGGTGGACAGTAGTCTCTCCTTTGATAGTCACATCGCCACAGTAGTCAGGAAGTCCTTCTACGTGGCACACCTCATCATAAAAGGGTTCTCATCCAGGAAAAAAAAGGTAATTTTTCTCCTCTACTCGACATTCATTAGACCCATTATAGAGTACAATGCCCCTTTTGGAATGTACCTCACAAGACATCTGCAGCAGCTGGGAAGGCCACAGAAATACCTCACAAAGAGGATTACTGGCCTCAAATGCCCTACACTGACCTCCGTAGCATATCGCCTACTCCAAGGTGATCTCTACATATAAAGCTATGTCAAACCCAGAGCTGTTGGACATGCTACACCTAAAGAAATCCCAATCCTTCTGAGCTACACACTCTAGGGACCTAAACCTTGTCACCACAATAAACATGACATGCTGGAGGGATTGATTCCTGTCCCAGAGACTTCCTATACTCTGGAACAAGCTACCCATCTATGTCAAGCAAAGTTCTTCATTGGCACTCCAAGAAAAATCTTGATGAGTGGATGGGAAATAGGAAATACACCCCGGCGATCACTTCTGTGTCTCCGCTTGACAGTGGCACAGGAAAATAACTTTCTTGGGTGGCGTAAGCCATGGAACCTTGTTGGCTAGGCTTACGTAGGCCCTTGGGCCAATAGGTTCATAGGTAGGTACTAGGCTAAGTTCAAAAGTAATTTGTCAAGTTGTAGTTTTATCACTGTTTTTTAGACCATTTATCAGTACTAGTGTCGGTCATCCCAGTTAGAGGAAAATTATATTAAAATATTGTACTCATACAGCTAATGGACTAATATGTACATGCATAGCATTCTTTAGTGCATAAATCATGTTTTTTTAAAATCCTCAAGTATTAAATATACTGAAATAATTACATTCAAATATTTATTATCTAAGCCTAGTTCAGTACTTTACCAAGGTGTTTAATATGTTCACTTCACTGTCAACCAAGGTGCTAATGAGTAGTTCAAAAATAGGACCACAATGTTACAGTTAAAATACCGTTTGCAGTAGCACACAGTTCTCATCTCTTATAGATATTAGTCTATAATCTTTCGGTATAAAATGATTAATAAAAGTAAATAGTTAACTCAACAGCTGCAAATAGTTACTGGAACAGTTCTAAGTCATAAATTAAATTCTGTGATTGCAAAAGAATAAATTTAATCAAGCTAAAAAACAAAACAAAAGCAGGCACAGCCCATAACTGATAAAATATTTTCACAGAATGGTCTGCAAAAGAAAAAAGTTGTTAGATCATTGTATTAACTGTGTAAAATTGCATTTTGATTTGTATCAAAAAAAGACTAAAGTTTTTGTTTTCTATATAATCTAAAAAATACCTATCAGTATAAAGTGTTTTGAGTATGTTTTAAAATAAAAAGAGGGAATTGCAAGAGTATGCTCAACAAGGTATTAAGGTTGAAAGTACAAATATACAAAATAAATAAGGTATAAAATAAAGCTTGCTTAAATGTAGAAATAGAGTTTAGCAATATGTGATTAGCATCCATACTAAATGACTGTGGCTTGGAAAATAAGTAATTTGCTTAATGGACATGTTTTCCTACAAAATCAGCAAATAATGTATACATTTTACATTGTTAGCAAGAAAGCTGACCTCTTACAGACTTAGCAAAAATGTAAAAAACAGGATGTATGCATTTCACATTGTCAGTAAGAAAGCTAACCTGGTTCCTTAAAGAATGGACAATGGCAAAACAATCTTTACCCGTTTCTATCGTAGGACACTGTTAAGTAAGGAAGTTTGAATGGTGCTTTTATCAAGTCAGCATTTGCACCAGATGGTTCCTTACAGGATGAAAACATATTTTTCTGCAAACACCAGCAAAAAAAGAAGTTATGTACTTACCATAACATTCCACGTGAGTTGTTCATCTCACCTTCATTCTTACTGAGGGGTTTGGGGCCGAGTAGTCCTACTACAAAGTTCGAGGTTTCCAAATAGCTTGAGGCCAAGTCTCTATCCCGTGATGCACCTAGAGTTACTGCAGATCTTGTCTGCTGCGTAAAATAATACCATATGTCATTCTAGAACTCCATAAGAGAGAAAGTACAGAAGGGCTGAGTGACCAGGAAGGATCTAGCATCTTGGTCTTCTGAAAGCCCAGGAGGGGGTAGAAGGGAGGGACCTAAGAATGAAGGCGAGATGAACAACTCACATGGAACGTTATGGTAAGTACATAACTTCTTTATTTGAAGTTGTTCTAGTTCGCCATTCATTCTTACTGATGGGTAGCGTCCCAAGCACCATCTACCTCGAGTGGCTCACGGGAGTATTTTTTCAGGACTGTGGATCCAAAGAAGGCCCTGTCAACTTTGTAATGAGTGATAAAGGTATGAAGTTTTGACCAAGTGGCTGCTGCACAAAAGTTATCAATAGGAAGTCTGGCAGAAAAAGCAGAAGATGTAGAAACTGCTCTGGTTGAGTGAAATTTAATTTTATGCTGTAAGGGCACATTGGCAGCTGAATAAACAAAGGTGATATAATCAGATAATCATTTAGACAGAGTTGTTTTAGCCACTGGCATACCTTTCCTGGAGTCTGAAAAGGAAACAAAAACCGATCTGATTTCCTGCAATCTTTTGTTCTATCCAAATAAAATCTGAGCTGTCTGTGAACATCAAGTTTGGGCAGCATGTACGCTAGACTGTTGGAGTGATTGGGGAAGAAAACTGGCAAATCAATAATTTGATTGAGATTAGTTTCAGTGCAAACCTTAGGCAAAAAGGAGGGGTTTGTTCAAAGTGAGAGACTGTCAGCATGGAAAATCAAGTAAGGAGATTTAATGGACAAGGCCTGAAGCTCTGACAGTCTGCGGGCAGAAGTAATAGCCACTAAAAATATAGTTTTCCATGACATAAATATGAGGTCACATGAGAAAGCTGGTTCAAATGGAGGAAGAATAATGCAGGAAAGCATAAAATTTAGATTCCATGGGGAATAGGGAGATTTCACAGATGGTCTAATATGAAAGGTCCCTTTGAGAAAGGCTTTGGATAATTTGTGTGACATAACATTCAATCCTTCAAATTCCAGATGAAAGTCAGAAATGGCAGCAAGACGAAGGACTGTTGCTGCTACAGCTCCTTTACTGAATATCATGGTCAAATTCTAGTATAGAGGCCATAAGGGCTTGGTAAGGATCAATAGTGTTTTTAGAGGCCCACATAGAAAATGTTTTCCATTTGTTCAGGTATAGCTTCCTTGTAGAGGATTTATGAGAGGATAAAAGAATTTGCTTCGTCTCATTGGAAAATTTATGGAACCTGGCTATGATGGGAATTGGAGCAGCCAAGCTGTCAGCTTCACTGACTGCAGAGAGGGATGAAGTTCCCTGACGAGTGCATCAGACGGTCCGGAACTGGGTCCAGAATCCAGGGGTCCTCCAAAAGATTAAGGCAAAGGTAGGGGAACCAAATCTGATGACGCCAATGAGGAGCTGTTAGAATAATGGTCCTTCCCAGGGTATCAATGGGATTGGTGGAAATGCATAGTACAGACCCGGGGGCCAATCGTGAATGAGTGCGTCCTTTGGGGCTTCTAATAAAGGAGGAATCAGGGCAAATTAGCTTCTGCATTTTGGGTTCATGTGAATGGCAAAAAGGTCACAGCAAGGCTGGCCCCACCTGCAGAATATCCTGTCTGCTATTTCTGTCATGAGGGACCACTCGTGGGGCAACAAAATTGCTCCACTCAGCTCGTCTGCTATCACATTGGATTTCCCCAGGTTGTGTGTTGCTAACAGTGCTGGGTGGATATAGCCCACTGCCATACTCTTAGGGCCACGCAACAAAGGGGGTATGACCTGGTTCCTCCTTGTTTGTTCAAGTAGTAGACCACTGACATGTCTGTCCGAATTGCAATCGTGGCCAGAGGAAGAGAGTCCTGGAAGTACTGCAATGCCATAAGTACTGCTCTCAACTCTAAGACACTGATATGCAGATGTGTCTCTTGATTGGTTCACGTGCCTTGGGCTGTTCTTCCTGAAAATGCACCCCCCACCCTCTATCAGGGAAGCTCCCGTGGTCACTGTGGCTGCTGGTGGGGTTAAAACAAATGAATGTCCTATCGTAACATGAAGTGAGGTCAACCACCACTGAAGATCCTTCTTGCAAGAGTCTGTGATCATTATCTGGTGAGACATGGGGTGCTCTTGGTAAGACCATTGAGTGAACAATAGCCACTGCAGTATCCGCATGTGCATACGACCCAGTGGTATGGGCAGAACTGCTGCTGCCATCATACCTAACCATTTCAGAACTTCTGATGCTGGAGCCTTGTTTTGGGATATTAGAATGTGGACCTGCTGACAAGAGTAGTAAGACTCTTTCTACTGGAAGTCTTAGTGTGGTGATGGTGTCAAGTTCTGCTCCGATAAAGATGATATGCTGCGATGGCGACAAGGCAGATTTTTCTAAGTTTATTGTAATGCCCAGCTGGTTGCAGAGTGGATTCCCTGGCCTGAATGAGTTGATACCTGGTGGTAGTGGTGAGGAGCCAATTGTCTAGGTACGGAAACACCTGGAATCTTAAACGTCTCAGGTGAGCTGTGACCACTGCCATGCATTTGGTGAACACTCTGGGGGCTGCATTGAGACCAAAGGGCAGGGCTCAAAACTGGTAATGACTGGTTCCCAGCCGGAAGTGCAGATGATCCCTGGATGGCCTTGCCATTTTTATGTGGTAGTATGCATCCTGGAGATCTATTGAGCACATCCAATTGTCTTTCCCCTAAGAAGGGAAGTATCAACTGAAACATGACTATCCGAAACTTCTCTTTCTTGACAAACTTGTTTAGTCTGCTGAGGTCCAATATAGGTCTCCATTCCCCTGTCTTTTTTGGAACTACAAAGAATCTTGAGTAAGTTCCGGATCCTGTCTGGTCTGCTGGGACTGGTTGGATGACTTTTTCTTAGCAATGTCTGGACCTCTACTGTTGCTTGTTACCTGTAACTGGGTGGAATGTCTGGGATTTTTCTTGTCGGTGGAGGGGATGTGGCGAATGGAATGAAGTATCCTCTGGAAATTATACTTTGTACACAGTTGTCGTTTATTTTGAGCCAGAGATCTGGGTACAAAGATAAGCGACCCCTGACTGCCTCCAGAGCAGGACAGTCAGGCCTTCTTTCAGGAGCACTGGTAGGGCTTCCCAAAGAAGTGATCTCTGTCTCCTAGGTTTTCCGGACCCCCTCTGCCGCGAGGGTGGCGTCTTCCATTATTGCCCCCTCCTCTGCCCCTGGAAAGGGGGTTCACATGTGTCCTGAAAGTCTCCTTGGGATTTTTGGAACCACATTTTTCCTCCCCTTTGACCCTTGGGGTAGGGTCTGGTAGGAGTGGAAAAACAGACTCTGATGGCAGACAGAGTCTTTCCCTCCTGCTCACACCTGGTCTAAGTTTCCTTAACTTTGCGCCCAAAAAGGGATGAGCTATCAAAAGAGGTATTCACAAAGGATGACTTGAAGGGCTCCGCGAAGGAACACAAGTGCATCCAGGAGTGTCTCCCAAGAGCAATTCCTGTACCCGCCGCCCTGCTCATTCCATCAGCTGCATATGAAATGAAGCGCATGGACGAGTTGAGAATGGAGTTGAAGGTAGGAAGCAGAGAGGCAACTTTATCTGTAGCTCCTGCAGCTACTGTACCCTGAAGATTATCTCACAGCTTTTTAAGGAGATCTCTTTGTAGTCTCGTAAAATGAGTTAAATAGTTAAGCGAACAGAGTGCAAAAGTCGCTGAACTAAACATGCGCTTCCCATATCTATCCATGATCCTGGAGTCTCTGTTAGGAGGATGGATAGACGAGGAAGTTTCCTTTTTGGTGGCTGCCTCCATCACCATGGCCTCAACTGGCACACCTTTGATCAAGAAGGATTTATCTTGGGGGGGGCAGATATGAACTTATTAGGCCTAGGGACAGGCTCCATGGTGTCCAGAGACTCCCAGGCCCTTCGTGAGACCAGCTGCATAAGCTCATCGAAGGGCGGAGACACCCAAGAGGTGGAGGACTGAGACTCGAAAGCCTTCAGGAGAACCAACTCTTCTTCAGTAGGGTTGGTTGACTGCCAGTCATCCCTCTGCCTAAGGATTTCAAGTATCTCTGCAATGAGATATCCTCAGAGGGGGACCATTGGGACCCTTCTGATTCATCCAAGTCAGTATTGGATGTTAGGGACACCTGAGGGACTTTAAATGTTTCCTCTTTCACACACTCTTCCTGGAACCTCATCAGTGGGAGCTTCTGGTGAGGTCTCGGAAGAGCATGGGCCACCCAATGGGGCTTCCTGAGGCTCTGGGTCTCAGCACTTTGCCAGGATCTATGAAGTAGAAGCAGACAGGTGCTTTAGGGGATGAAGAAGCTGGACCTGAGGTTGAGGATGTCTTGGAAGACATAACTCTCCTCATGGCTTCAAAGGCACCCCTGCTCTGATGCGAAGGGACTGATGGTTCAGAGGAAACCATCAATACCCCCAGCACTGGAACACTGGGCTCCGAGCCTGAGGTAGGAGCCAAGCTCATCTGAGCCGAAGCCCAGAGAGGCAGAATCGGAACTGACAAGTCGGTTTGATTATCCTCCCCGGACCTGACCAAAGAGTGTCAGCTTCTAGAGTCCTCGATCGGCACTGAGGACGTCAGAGTGAACGGTGCCGAAGACACCGGAGCAGGCATCTGCTCCAAAGGCTCCACAATCGGCAAGTCTGACTCCTCCAGCTCCGAAGGACCACTATGGCTCGGAGGAAGAGTTATAGCTGGTATAAGGGTCTTCGGCTACGAAGCCGCGTGGGTTGGAGCTGATAATTTTGCAAAGGCTGGTGCCTGTAAAAGCTTCTGCACCACACGATTCACATCCACATCTGAAAGGCTAAACAGAAGACTGAGATGAATGGATCAATGGTACAGAGTGAAGTAGAGGAGATTTTGGAATTTTGGATACCAGTTCCAAAACTGGGGACCGGATTCGAAAAAAAAAAAGACATGTCACGGATTTGTTTTGATGAATCCACAAAAGTCTTGGAGGACTTACTAGATCCATCCTGGTCACTCAAAGCCTCCTGGAAAGAAGGTTTCAACAAACCCCTATCAATAAGTTTCCTAGTTCTTTCTTGGAGAACCAGAGAAGAAATGGAATGGCATATGGAACAAAGTTCAAGGCACCTAAGCAGTAGACACAATTGACATAGCGGTCAGCAACAGACATCTTCTGCCCACATTTAAGGCATTTTTTAAACCGTGACTTAGGGTGTTTGTCCTTGTCATCAGACATGACAGAAAAAATGGACACACCCAACAACAACAATATGAATTAGCCTTCTAATAGAAAACAGGCTAAATATACACACAAACACACAAGCCCTTCAAACTAAGGCTAACAACGAGCATAAATATAAATAAGCCTTCTAATAAAAAACAGGCTAAATATAACCACACAAGTCCTTAACTAAGGCTAAGAAAATTACACACACACACTTCTTTTTCTAGCAGATATATCAAACACTAAACTGTACATTACTAAAGGTTAAGTCTAAAGCTGTGACAAAGGTCACGAAGTAAGCACACAATACTATTACTAAGCAGAAAAGTGACAAAGTCACCGATTAAACAACTTTTTAGTCAGAAATCTAAATGGCCCTAATAAAAAACAAGGCCAAATATATAAGTAAGAAAAAGCACACAAGGGAAAGGGAAACTACAATATAAAGCTGTAAGAGCTTAGCTATCTATTATTTTCAAGAAATATCAATAATATTTTGAAATGTAATAAAAGTATGCTTTTTACTGGCCCAAGCTAATGAGAACCTCTGAACTGTTGCAGAGGCAAACTAGATCTGAGGTAACTCTAGGTGCATCATGGGATAGGGACTTGGCTTTGAGCAATTTGGAAACCTCGAGCTTTGTAGTAGGCTGACTCAGAGCAGAGGGATCAGCTCTGAACCCATCAGTAAGAATGAACGGCGAGAAAGAACAAGTTCACATCAGATGTTTTCATACACAGACCAAAACAGAATACTAAGGAGAAAAACAGAACGTAAAACCACTATAAAGAGACTATAGCAAATGAAATTGTTAGGAGAGGTATTTTGTACAGGAAAGTTATCATTTATGCTGAACGAGAAGTAAAAAGTGGTACAGTGTAACCAAAGCTGCAACAGTAGTACGTCTGGTTTGTTATAAAAAGTTATTTATTAATTACTGCATCAGTATATAAGTGACAATTTGATGCTGCATCAGTGTATATTCTGCAAGTTTCTGTGGGCAACAGACTAGACTTTGATTTCAGCAGAATCCAGCCAGCAAGACCTTAGTGTCTTAAGAAGACTTTGGATCCATCACAGTAAGCAGCACCTTGATAATTAATTTTTCATCCACTATTTTGTCTTATTCCTCTTCTATACAAGTAAAAACATTACATACCTTCAAAGTGCCTTCTCTTGCAGCATACAGAAACACAGCACATTATACATTTTCAGACCTATTGACCATTCCACTCACAGTGAGGAACAAGCTGAATTTCTAGATCCACAGATTCCAGTCTTCTGCTAAAATACGTTGCACTGAAAAACTTCTTGGTGATCACAGCTAAGACATCTAAATATTCATTGGACTTATTACAAGTAATGTGACTGAAAAATGTAATGATTTTACTTTAGAAAATAAACTAATTAGATTGTAAATTATACTTTTGAATTCCATCTATCCAGCCACCCATTGCTGTTGAGTCACAGGATATTTCCATTGTGACACAATGAACAGCTTTTGTTATCCGGAGTTTAATAGACAAGTAAGGAATGGAAGAAGATTATCAGACATTTCTTCCACATCACACAAAAACACATGCTATATACCATTACAGAATTATAAATGAATCAAAACAGATAAATATTTTTACTTTTAACACTTCTGGTACCATGTAACATTTGAAATTGCTATCATAATGCTCAATAAAAGCTAAACAACTTGGAAATGTTACTAGCTTCCCTGAAGTCTTTACTATGATGGCCTTCTAGAAAGAAGGGTACCAAGTTACATACATCTTCTACATATAAGCTCACTAGTATTTAAATTAGCATACTCTCAGTACAGTACAAACAATTCCTTATGGCCTGAGGGTATGTAAATAATGTCATAAGCAAGTGGCTTCCTTCCATGTTTCCATCACATCTTGACAAATGAGCAGTATTTAGTGATTTATGCTTATGTGGGGATTCTAGCTCAGTGACAAAGACAGATAAAGCTCACATTACAATTCAGATGATCTGACTATGAATAGGGGCTCATGTGCTAGAAGAGCTGGGGAGGGGTACAGGCCAGCTTCTGCTGGAATACCTGCATAAGGAGGGATTTTTGGTGGCTGTCACTTTATGGAATATTTTGCTCTAGGGCTACGGTGGTAACACTCCATGCCCGAAAAACACAGAGGCTGAGGAGGTACTGACGAGTAATGGTAACCCTTGTGGGGAGCATGTGTAAGATCATGCAAAGGCTCTACAAAAGGGCACAGGTGGCCCCCATGGTGACACAGGTGCTCACATCATCACCAGGAGGAGTTAAGGCCATAATGTACACGCTCCCTTTATGGTTGCCTGTATGATGGGTTATTCTCATCTGATGAGGGAACAAATGGGATCCAGTTGCTCTCACCTGGGGGGGGGGGGGGTGAAGAGACCACAGATCCTTTTTGAAGGATGACCCTAACCTACAATTAATTAAAAAAAAATCTTACACAGTTTCTCTGAGAAGAGGGAGTGAAGTGCTTCAAACTCAAGTTTCTACTTTTGGAGCATAACTACTTAAACACTTTGATATGAGGCCACTGCCTGGTTTCTACACATCAAATTCCTACTATATAGTTAAAACCATCCAGCACAAGTTACAAATTGTCACAAAGTACCGGAACCATTTTTTTCTAAAGCACCATGTCTTCCTCTATGGGCCATATTTCTTAATGATAATTTACTCCATTTTTTTGCTAGAAGCCTTTAGCATCAGAAAAGGCAACCATGGGATCAAGATGGCTATCCTATAAACAGTGTTGAATCTTAGCTCAGCAACATTTCAACAACTATTACCTTAAAGTAGCATCAGAGAATCATCTTACCTGGATAATAACCTTACCTTGGAATAAAGGATAATTTTTTCTTACCGCATACCAGGTCAGAATTAAAGAAAAACTCTATTAAAGGGAGGATTGTGGCTGATATTCCCATCCCTTGCTCTACATGTGCTATCCTATGAAATCTGAGACTTCTCGGCCTGCAATCTCCTAATAAAGGGAACCAAGAAAATCAAATATGTCACAGGATTCTATACACATGGATGCTCAATCTACAAAAGCAAAATACTCTTCAATTGCATCCCCAGAAAAAGAAACACTACCTAAAAGAGCAAGAACTGGGAAACAACAGGAAAATACAAAACCTTCTGGCAAGGTAAAAACAGACCCAACTAACATGGATGAATTAAAACTGGCACTGCAACCTATTCATGCTGCAATACAAAGCTTCTCTTCTCAACTACAAACCTTTGGGGATTCCACTGACAGAATACTTACTAGGATTGACAAAACGGAAGCAAAGGTAATGGATAACGAAATCAAGATACAGCAGTTACAAAACAATTATAATACTAATGCCAAATCTATCTTAGACATGCAACAGAAACTTTTGGACCTGCGAGCCAGATCAAGACGCAATATCATCATAATAAGGGGTATTCCTGAACGAATACAGCATGATACTTTGCCACAAATCATCAGTAATATCTTTGCTTCACTCTTGGACAATGCTCCTTTTATAGACCAAATAATAATAGAAAGAGCTCACAGGGCTCTCAGACCATCTTCAGATACAAAAAATCCTAGAATTGTCTACGTTAAAATTTTAAATTACCAGCTTAACAAAATCCTTCAGGTAGCTAAATCTAAAAAATATGTTTGGAATGGAACTAGAATTTTTCTTGCAGCAGACCTCTCTGCTCAGATAAAACTAGTGAGACAAAAATTGGCACCTTTCTGCGCATATCTAATACAAAAACATATTAAGTTCCAGATGAAATACCCCAATACTTTGATTTTTCAACACCAAGGTTGCAAGTTATCAGCAGGTAACAGTAAGGAAGCCACATCGGTCTTTATCAAAGCATTCAGTGAATCTCCTGACTCAACACAACATAATCTTTAATCTACCTTAATGTATTTCTTTTTGTCTGCTGTACCCGATCCAGAATGATGATATCAGACTTCGGTGAGTCTTTAAATTTTCCGGTGACTTTCCCTAACCTCCTGGACCTTCATTTCTCTGTCTGCCAGCTGTGGGATGGGCCCTGCACCTCGTGGAGACAGATTAGCGCCTAGGAGACTACAACGTTCATCTCTACCATGTCCTGGACCTCCGTGACATTTCCTAACCTTTGCTCTCCCATAATGCCTCGGTGCCGTAAAGAAATAGGCATCTAAATAATATTCCAAACTCCAAGGAAGACCCTATCGTTTAGGTTAAAGAGGCACTTTCATTTTTTTTTCTTTTCTTTTCTCTTTTATTTTTATTTTCTCAGTTTGTAATGTCAGGAGCAGGGGCTGAGTTATGTTTTGTACAGGCATATACTGGCACTATGAGGGGCTGATTTGTAAATTATTACAGTGTATAATATGGATCACCAGAATGAAAGCCATTGTGATATCCTGGCTGCATAAATGATCTCAAGAGCAATGATCGTTCTTTTAATGAGCTGCCTTTCATCATATGATGAAGTCATCAGGTACAGCTCATAAAAAACTTTTTTTTTTTTCTCCATTTAAGAAGATAAAACAGCTTATAAACTTATAACCCAGGGTTCTGTTATGTGAAGATATTTGTGGGGAATGATTATTTACAAGCCTTAGGTAAGGCTTGTGGGCAACAGTTAGTTTAGATTGATATTCTCTGCTATATGAGCAATATGCCCTTAACTTAATTTATTCAACCACAATCTAGACAGTAAGACACTCTGGGTAACACTGTTTTTACAACACAATTCAGGTCTTATACTGAATGTAATTTTTTCAAGGTGAAAATTTTCCTTTTGACTATTGTCCTTAAATGCTGTTGATATAGACTAGTTAATGGTATAATCTAAAAAGTGTTGCTTTGTTTTCCTTTCTTTTATTTATATACTAGAAAGTGCGGTTTAAGTATATAGCATACTGATGCCAGATCTTTAACATGCAGTGTGTATTGTATTAATGGCTCTTGTAAAGAGATTAGAATTTAATGTTTATATATATATATATATATATATATATATATATATATATATATATATATATATATATATCTACAATGTTTTAACTTTATCTCTACTCAAAACATAACATGTACTCTGATTGTTATACTGTAGCTTCAGACTTTTTTCTAGCGCTTTGGAAATTTTAAGCTGCAGTTCGGATTTAATGTACTGAATATGAGTTACCTCTCATCCATACGGTTAATGGTTACTCTAGGTTAGTCAACTATGTACCACGTATGGATTTAGTATATACTTACATATGTATATAACTAATTTTTCTGTTAAATTCAAGTTTGCTGAGCTATGAGTATGGATTTTGAAACTGTTAGGGATTGTTATGCATTTAGATTCTGTAGATATTGTTTGTTCAATCTGGGATATCTTAAATCTAACCAGGTTATTTGCAATGTATATATACTCGGTTATTACACACAATATCCCAATCTCTTCCAGGCCTGAGGGATGGTGGTTAAGCACAGGATTTAGGCAGGAAGCATTTCTTATATCTGCCCAGACATGCTGGTCTACCTTCTATCCTCAGTTGCATAATCCTACATTCTCCACTTATAACTTACTTTTTGTTATTAATAAAAAAAAAAGAATCATAGATGCTGAATCTTGAGTCATGGAACATTAAAGGGTTACAAGAAATTAAGAAAAGGAAACTTTTCATACATCTGGTGTTTAAACCTGCATCAAATATAATTTTGATCCAAGAAACTCACCTAGCTAATAATCAGTGGGAACAGGAATGAGGGAAGCGTTGGATAAAAAACATTATTGCATCAGGTGCTAAAACGAATAGTGTAGGGGTTGCTATAATTATCAAAAATTCATTCCAACATGACAGACGTATGACGCAGATGAAGAAGGTAGATGGACCTATTTTACCACTCTGTGTTCATTCCTAGATAAACCGACCTTATTTATGAATATCTATGCCCCATGCACCAGACAACAAAACTTTCTTATGGCAATTTATAAAATACTGGAATCATTTCCTAATCAATACTACATAGTGGAAGGGGATTGGAATTCCATACAAGATCCAATGACAGTTAGATCCAATATTAATGCTAAATATAATAAATATGCTACTTTAACTATTTCTGACCTTAAGGTGGATTACAGTTTGTTTGAAACTTTCATCTACCAAAAAGGCCCCTCCAAAAATAATAAATTCACTTTTTTTTCTACCTGTCGTAAGAGTTGGTCTAGGTTGGATTTCTTTTTAATTTTGTCAATATTTAATAATTTTGATATCACATTTAATACTGAGCCAAGCTATCTTTTGGACCACTCAAAAATTTCCTTTTCTATTCAAGGGAATTCAAAAACATTCTCAAAGTCCAAATTCATTTGGTGGCATCTAAATTCCAACCTACTAAAAAAAAAAAACTGATATAATTTCAGAAATTGAGTCCTACCTGGATCAATTCCTTCATACCACTCAATCCAATTCATCTTCTGTACACTATTTCTGGGCTGCTACTAAGGCAATGATTAGAGGAATACTTATAAATAAAGCTGCATATTATAAAAATATCTTCCATATCAGATAATATAGTTAAGTTAGAAGATGAAATTCAAAGAAAGTACTCCCCCAAACAGAAAAGGAAATAATTCAACTACAACAGGATCTTCTTTCTCTCCATGCTGAAAATCTTTCATACCAGGAAATAAAAACATTAGCAAACTACTCTTAATGGGCACAATTCCCTTCTAAGTTTCTAGCCAGAGTCTTGAATTAAAATAAACCTCCTCCCACTATACCAGAAAATCACTACCAGGGGATAGGTTATCAGACTATGCAAGAAATAGTTAAACTCCTTGAATCATTATACTCTCAGTTATATAGTCATCCCGAAAATCCTTTAGACAAAATAGAGCTCCAAAGCTTCTTAAACAAGATAACTTTCCCCAAACTTTCTAAAGAACAACAAAACATCCTAGACAGGGAAATTTCACAACAAGAAATTCATTTCATTATTAACAATTTGAAACCTAACAAAGCTCCTGGCCCGGATGGCTTCACAGCCAAATTTTATAAATGCTTAATTTCTAAAATCTCCAAAGCTCTGTTGCTGCTGTATAATAATATTATCTACTTTGGAATAAAGGATGCTCATCTGAATGCATCAAGAACTATTTTTATTCCAAAACCTAATTCTGACTCCAAAACCCCCTGGATGTATAGACCTATTTTCCATTGTTAACTTAGATATGAAGATCCTGGCTACAATCCTTGCTAATAGACTTAAAAATATCATTCTCAGTATCGTATCACCCAAACAATCAGGATTTATTCTTCATAGACAAACTGTTGATCATACACTTACACTAGACGCCTTGATTTCGCTGTCTACTCTAGCTAAAACCAGTTTATACCCTGGCCATGGATGCTTCCAAAGCCTTCAACCGAATCAGCACAGAATTTCTGTTTGATACTCTCCCTCACTTTAATATACCACTCTCATTCATTAATATTATTACAATTCTTTATTCTAATGCATATACTGTATTACAAATAAATAAACAAGTATCATCCAGGATCAATATCAGAAATGGTGCAAGGCAAGGGTGCCCACTTTCCCCCCTATTATTTAACCTTTTCATTGAACATTTACTTTTATTAATTAAACAGAAAACTTATCACCACATTACGGTAATTTTCAACACAAAAATATCCTTATCAGCTTATGTTGATGTTTTAAATATATATTTTACCTTACCTAATTCTGATCTAGGAAAAATTATGAACTCCACTGACACTTTCTCAAACTTTGCAAACTACAGGTTAAATAAAGATAAATCATTAATTTTCCCAATTAATATGTCTACTCAATACCCAAGTATATTCCCATCAAAGGGTATAAATATTAAACATTTCCACTATCTAGGAATTTCATTCTTCCAGGATTCTACAGCATTTTACCAAGGTAATATTACCAGATTATGGTCGAATGTACAAGAATACTTAAATAGATGGGCCAAGCTGAATCTTCCCTTCCTCGCAAGAGTAGCAATCATTAAAATGAACACACTTCCTAGATTCCTATATATTTTCAATGCAACAATTATTATTCTTTTCAATAAATTCTTCAAAAATATATACCCATCCCTTTCAAAATGTATATGGTCTCCTAAATCTGCTAGGATTAGATACTCTAAACTATACTATCCAAAAGAACAAGGAGGTCTTGGGTTACCCGATTTTAAATTATATTACGAAATTATTAACTGCAGTAGGTTAATCAACATAGCTACATACAACAAGGAGTCCAATTTATGGCATCCATTCTGGGTTATACTATATAACAACTATACTAAATCACTGAAGTTTAACCCTGTAGCTCTTCCTTTCATAGATGAAGATAATCTGGGTAAAATCAAGTTACACAGCGATATAAAATCTGAAATAGGAGCAGTACAAAAACTATTTCATCCCCTAAAATTGACCCTTGCCTTTAATATCTTACAACCACTACATCTTAATCCTAACCTAAAAATGAATGGGATAATGCTAAACTTAGCTTCTCTACTAAAGGACAAAAATATCATTGATATCCTTCCTTTTATGCACCTCTCGATATCAGATCTAAGATGAATCTTCCCAAAAGGTATACAATTATACTAAGACAAATCATGGATCTCTCTCATAAATTCTTAGATCACCCTTTGCTATCGGAAAAAGACATCTCTTCCTGCAAAGTGATTTGGAACCTTCTCCTCCAGAAAAAGAAAATGATTTCAAACACTTACAAATTTATTATGTCTTTAAAAACCCAAAACGAGCCTATATATTCTAGCTACTGGCTGAAACAAGATCCATCTATCTCCCATGACCAAAGTGCGAATGCCATTAAGACTAGCTACAACCTTATTCCCCTAAAAAAAGCTCAATTACACCCAGTTGATGTTACTGAACAATGCTTATCTTACCCCTAATATTATTAATAAAATCCACCCCAATTCTTCTCCTCATTGCCAATTTTGCGATGATCAAAAGGAGGATCTCTTTCATATATTTTGGAGCTGTAAATGTTCATAGAGGCTTTGGTGTGCCTTAAGGGTTCAGTTTGAAAAAATAGGCTATGAAAAATCTACTTTATCGTGGAAATTTACACCGTTACATATTCCCCCACCCGGAGTATCAAAGCTACAACTTAGAATTTTAATTTACATCTTCATGTTAATAAAATATTACATTACTGGAAAAATAGACACTCACTTTCTTGGGAGAGCCTTAAGTTACTTGAAATTAATCATCTCAAGGCTCATAGGTATCTATTTCATAAACCAAATCAGAAGGATTATCTTAAAGAATATTGGAGGATGTTTTTTGATTATATTCGAAAATTAATGTATCTTTTAATAAAGTCAGTTGTGTTATGGCTGGGCATGATATAATTGTATATAGTTACATATGTATATTGATGTTGTTCATTACTATTTTGTGTTTTATCTATAAACAAATAAGATTAAAAAAAAAAGGAAACCGTGGCTATAAGGCAGCACAGCTTGTTTTTCTAACTAGAAATACAAACCTAAGGCATTAAAAGACATCAGTCTGACACAATGGTTTGTGGCAGGTACAGGTTTGCTCCTTTAGTACTAATAAAAAAACACAAGGGCAATAAAATCCAGACTGTGCTTCTAAAGTGCTGGAGGGCATAAAGAAAGCTGAAATAATCAGGCTCTTAAGTATGCTTAAATATCCACAGGATCTTCCCATATTTTTAATTCTAAAATCTCATGCAAGCCTGAATGTATGCCCTTCAAAACCATAGTACTGTAAGACTTTGTGCTTCTGATATTCTGAAAATGAATGGAAAAACTGGACTAATATGGGAAGCATTTTTAAGGGGTGAAAGTGTGATTTGAAACTGGAAATAAATATTTACAAATGGTGGGGTCAGAAGTTGTAGCCAAATTATGGGTAGTCAGACACAGAAGTACCCTAACAAAACACTGATTTTGAAACCTGCTACTCTGAATACCCAAAGCCTTTCAGCAGCGAGTGTTGCAGTGGGATAGAAAATTACTACTTCTGATATACAGATATCTGGAAAGTATAAAGGACTGATGTTTGATGGACAATTCTGATCCTCTGCATTCTTATGCTGTTCTGTTCTAGACAAGTAAATCTGAACAAAAGAAATGCCTTACATTCCTTAAAAAATGCAGTTACTAAAGCAAATGCAGGTTGTTACTGGTTCTAAATCAGTTAGTACACAGTTAATCTAAGTTTAACAGGCTGGGACATGCATTTGCTGCTGGGTTTTACAGCTCTGCTTCCTTCAGGGGTGTGTTTTTACACACAGGACCTCAGGTGCAGAGATCACATACACAGTTAACTGCAAAATAGCCACATTTACCCCCAACACAGTATGCATATTTAAAAGACCAAACTGTGTGAATGCTGACTCCACCTCAACTACACCCCTGAGTGTTACAATCAGTCTAATTTCTCTGTAAGCATGTGAAATCCATGCACTCAAATGCCAACCGTGAGCTAAAACACACAAACCAAGAAGTGTGCATTTAAATTCTCCAATAACTGTAAAGCGTGCACCCTCCAGTGGAAAAATATCAAACTCAAGAACAAGTGTTCCTGACATTCAAGCAGAACCAGATAGACTTGTTCTGCTCACACCTATTGTGTATGGCTTATTGGATTACAGAAAGATGATGTCCCAAGAACAGGCTAGGGTAAGGGCGATTTTTCCATTTTGGGGGCCCACAGCAAATGTTAAGTTGGGGGTCCCCTGGGCACATCTAGTCTAAGTATCAACCTGTCATTGCCTCCCTTCCTAAG
The DNA here is from genome assembly GCF_019279795.1 of Protopterus annectens. Lineage (NCBI taxonomy): Eukaryota > Metazoa > Chordata > Ceratodontiformes > Protopteridae > Protopterus > Protopterus annectens. The sequence goes on along the minus strand of NC_056733.1, from coordinate 410,225,201 downwards.
TATCCTTTTAGTCCATGCTGTAAACTTTTACTAATAGTACATACACACTGACTTGTAGCTACAATACTTACTTTATGACAAGCCTGTGAACCACACTAGGTTTGCCTAACTCACAAAGGAACAACCACAGTCATTAGCATTTAGTTGCAACAATGATACACTACAATAGCTCTATGTGCAGGGATGGACTTGGGTGAAATGGTGCCCTAGGCAATGTCTACTGTTTCATCCCCCCAACGCATACATATGTGCGCGTACACACACACACACACACACACACTGCATGTTACTTTTTTCATTTTCTCACATTTTGCCTTAACTCTTTAGCTTTTTAAAGAAGCCATAACTTTCTAAATGCTATGAAGTACATGTTTTTCTTTTTGTACACAACCTTTTCATGCAAATGATGGCTTGAACAAAAATAATAACTAAGGAAAGAAATTCAAAGTTGCTGTTCAACTTTAGTTTTTCTTGCATCCTTTCAATACACCTTTCCTGACCACAACCCTTAGAAAATAACTCAATTAAGTTGGGCCCCCCAGAAGCCATAGCATTTTAGATGCTCTGGGATGCATTTTTACAACACTTTCCAAACCTTTTAATCCAAAGGTGACCTAAATAAAAATAATGAGTAAGAAAAGAGAGTTTCATTTTTTTTCTTTCAAGGAAGACATGCATTGTGTCTCTAACTCCCCCTCAATAAAAAAGACCATCACTGCCTGTGCATCCTTCTGGTGTTAGACTGGGATGAAAACAGACATTCAAATGGCCACAGTCATGTATTTCAAGTGACTGCTATCATACATATGCATATTATGCCTGTAATTGTGAAATATGCGAAAAAAATAATGATTACAATAATGCACTCCACGTTGTTGTGCTGTCCCATACAAGCTATAGTAACATTCTTTGTATACCTCAGAGGTCTATGAGAAAAGTAAAAGAAACAATAATCACATTGTCCCCAGCACAAACACAGAATGACCTCTTGTGCACAAACCAAAGGTTTGACTGTGATGAAAATTAAAGTAATGACTACTCAATCCACAGCCACTCACAAAACCCGGAGAATCCTTTTTTACACACATATGAACAGGGCTGGTTTACAATGGGTTTGTTTGAGGGCAGAGGACAAACACTAAGTCCAAGTTAAAATCCATTTTTACAGTCTAGGGAGTGGGGGCCACCAGACTCCCAGAACATACATATGTCTGAATTTACTGTGATATATTTTATGCCTCACTTTTGAAATACAATTACTTGTTAACTGCATTTTTACTGATACACAGAAGAGTAATATATGTATCCTGGCATTATTGGTTGTTTGCACAGATAAAAATCAGTGATATTTTTACACACACAAACAAGCATAATCCATAGCAATACTAGTTTTGCACTTACTTCAGCAAATAGCAATACACTGCATAACACTGGTAATGCCACACCCAGATCAGATATTGTTGCATAGCAGTCAACAAACAGCAGCAGTAAGTCACTTTTATTTACCTCATTGAGGAGTAATACATACCTGTCATTGTCCTTGCTTTAACAGCTCTTCCCTGACTTTGCCTCATAATTATACTTTGCCTCATAATTATACTATGTCCCTTGTAAAAAGTTTGATTGGCTGGTAAATCATTTAGGGTTATAGATAGTCCCTAAATCCAGAGATAATAATTTCGTACTTCTTACTGTCCAAAAATGAATGGTGATGCAAAATGTTTTATTCAATTAACCTTGTAAGGGAATTACAGTAATATTTAAAACATGTTCTTAATTTTGCACCTTTATTCTATTATTTTTGGCTTTGCACAGAACTGAGCAAAAAAAAAAGTTATATTATCTAGTGTTCTGACTTCTAAAACTCCCTGAAAGAGAAAACAATCAAGACTGGAAACATCAACCATTCTTAAAATCTGAGGTATGCACTGAGATCAGTCACTCTGGCCTGCTGATCTCTCTAGTGCTCATCTTGCTCATGCTCATTATCATTTTTATCATAACAGGGTCATATCACAATCCTGTTCGGTTAAAAAGCACAATCAGAAAATTAATACATTTTCTCCTCATTTTACTCAACCAGAAGCAGCTTTTGTAGGGCCCCTACACAGACAAGGATGACTAAGGGGCTCCCTGCAGACATGATAACTGCAGATACCTAAAGCTGGGTATGTTATTAGTTTTAGTGGAAAGAATGTCCACCAGCAGGATTTAACTAAGCCAAGAGCAGTATGTCAGTGGGAAAATATTTAATGGAATTGTGCAGCCTGTTACTTGACAAAACACTTACTATAACCACAGATATATCTTTGAATTTTAAAGGAACTATAAATAAAAGTTACTATCCATCTGATTTATTAAGTACTCAATATCGCTATACTAGCTTTTGTTGGCTTTACAGATATATTACAAAATATGCTGTTTGCAGGTGACATTGTGATTTGTAGTGAGAATAGGGAACAGGTAGAAGAGACCCTGGAGAGGTGGAGATATGGTCTAGAGTGGAGAGGAATGAAGGTCAGCAGGACTAAGAATACATGTGAGTGAATGAGAGGGAGGAAAGAGGAATGGTGAGGATGCAGGGAGTACAGTGGGTGAAGGTGGAGGAGTTTAAATACTCGGGGATCAACAGTTCAGAGTAATGGTGAGTGTGGAAAAGAGGTGAGAAGAGAGTGCAGACAGGGTGGAGTGGGTGAAGAAGAGTGTCAGGAGTGATTTGTGACAGGCAGGTACCAATGAGAGTGAAAGGGAAGGTTTACAAGATGGTAGTGAGACCAGTGATGTTATATGGGTTGGAGACAGTGGCACTCATGAAAAGACAGGAGTCAGAGCTGGAGGTGGCAGAATTTAAGATGTTGCAATTTGCACTGAGTGTGACGAGCATGGACAGGATTTGAAATAAGTATACTGGAGGGTCAGCTCAGGTTGGACAGTTTGGAGACAAAGCCACAGAGGTGAGACTGTGTTGGTTTGGACATGTGCTGAGGAGGAATGCTAAAAATGGAGCTGCCAAGTAAGAGGAAGGCCTAAGATAAGATTTATGGATGTGGTCAGATAAGACATGCAGGTGGTTGGTGTGACAGAGCAAGATGCAGAGGACAGGAAGACATGGAAACAGATGATATGCTGTAGTGACCCCCTAGTGGGAGCAGCTAAAATTAAAAGATGACACAAAATATCAAGATAAGATAACTTGCTGTAGTTGTCCCCCCCCCCCCCCGGACTGGTGAACCCCAGCAACCGCAGGGTTTGCTCTAAAGCCAGCTATAAGGCTACAAAAAGTAAGAAAGAGAGAATGAAAAATTAAATTTGCAAGTGCAATTAGCATTATTCAGCCTATCCTTCTGTAAGAGCACAACTGGCAGGTGCTTTATATGTATGTATATATATATATATATATATATATATATATATATATATATATATATATGTATTCCCTGGTAATGTTCATTTACAGATCATTCACTTTCACCTATACAGATCATTCACTTTCACCTATACAGAAGGCTTGCAGCTTGCTACACTGCTTAGGCATGTAATTATGTTTTAGTCCTATTTTGCACTTGCTGCCAAGAAACTGAAAAACAATCATCAATTTCATTAAGGGCAACCTATGTAAAGTGCCAGTGCTGTATAAAAAAAAAAAAAAAAAAAAGAAGTTTAACTATTTTGTACCATGTAGAATAAGGTTTAGGGCATAATGCTCACTGTAATCTTAAGATAAAGGCTAAAATGACTACTATGGATTTTAATAATCATTTGAGGTACAATGTGAGACATACAAAATTAAATTGGCTTCCCTACACCTTGTCAAGTGAAAGTGGATAAGGGTCCAGCTAGTCGACTGCAATTTACCAGTCTTGACCTTGGCAATTACTATTTTATATAGAAAGTCACTGTGGATAGACAGTGTCCACCAGCAGTGACTCATCTCTTTTCACAGATTTCTCTTTTCTTAATATTGTTGAGCTGGTAGTTGCAAGTTCAGGGGGAGTGGGGTATTTGCTTCCTGCAAAAAATGTGTCTAATTCAATTCACAACCAGTTGTGCTTACTGAGTTAGCTCCCCACTGAGCTGTACATGACTTGCAAATCAATACGTCACAGTGGAAAAAATTAAAATCCCTGCATCCCTCATCCAACTGCAAGTTATCAAAATTGTATTTTACTGACTGAAATTACAAAATTGCAAAATGTACCATGAGTTAAAATGGCCTTTTTTAGATACATCCTTCAAGCACAAAAAGTAATTTTTACCAGTGCATGCTCTTCCTGATGAACTAGCATAATATCTTGATAATGTTCTTAATTTACTCTGTGCCTGTGTCAGGGTTTCCAACACAATTATAAAAATACTATTCTGCTTCTGCAGTACTTCATTAATCAATTACATGTAATATTTATTTACAGCTAAATGCATTAAAAAGAACAAACTAATAGTAAAAGTTACCAGCATTCCTAAAATGTCAACTCTTTTCAAATGTACTGTACAATATAACATATCATGTTGCACAGTTCAGTAATACAAGGTATATCACTGTACAAACTTTCTAATGTATATCTCTCCATTTGTAGTAAGAATCACAGATTTGAGCAGTGCAGAGTCTTTGTACAATTTGTTATATGAAGTTTTGTTAAACTTCATATAACAAAGGGAAAACAAAATGGGTCACTTCTGGAATTACTGTAACATGACTAACTTGTGCTGCTTTACTATATGCAGGTCTTGGAAGACAGTTACTTGACTGTTTGAAACTTCAGATAATATTGATTAAAAAGTGTAATGTTCAGTCAAGAATGGCATTATATACAATGTCCATCCCTGAGAAGTCCTCAAAATGCTATCCAAATATTTGTTAAAATATACATGATGATGTTAGCACAACAGAAACCACTGATTAAAATGTAACAACGTAATAATCCTGAGATGCTTTCTTCAAGAGGGAAGCATATTTTAGTTTTCAAATTACAGTCTCAGAAACGTATAGTCAATAATGATAACCCCATGTTATGCTCTGCCCTCCAAGCACAGCTAGGGTACCACTCTTTCCAACATATCCTTAATTATTTAACAAAGCAATGGATTAATGGGAGTTTCCATAGTAGCTGCTGTCTTCTTTTGGCATTTCTGATGCGTTAGGGATAGACATTTCCGCACAACCTGTAAACATAAAAAAAAAATGAAAAAGTCAGTTCATCAACAGTCCTACTCTGGAGTACTCTTTTAAATGATACATGCTAAACACTAGTCTTGTTTCTATAACCACCCATGTTGTGACTAGAACCCTGTCAGTCAATATCAGCTTATAATTTAGGTAGTAATGGACCAATTTGAAGCACACATTACTGATGCAAACTCTCTGCGGCTCTATTGTGAAACATACTTCAGTAGTGCAGTACAGCACATCAGAGACTGGGGAATGCTGTCAGAAACTTCAGTGGGCCCTTGGTGACCACAGTGCTCTTGGCTTGGATAAACAATCAGGCTAGGGTTGGAGAAGTTGGAAAGATGACATTTACACTTTCTTTTCAAATAGAAAAATATTGTTTATTTAAAGAACAGCAATTTTGCACCTTTTAGTGCAGACCCTTTCACCTTAACTCAAATTCAGTTATTTTTTATGTTTTTATCATTTTAAAACTGAAATGCATTTTCAGAAGCAAATTCATTCAAACATTTTCAATAACAATAAAACAAATCATAATTAATGACTGATAACAATTACACAGTATGATGGAAATGCAGGAAGTGTTCACAGTGGTTCTTAAGCTTTGTTAATATATTGCATCCCATCTTAAAAATAATGCTGCATGTGACTGTACAGTTCTGTTGGAATTCTCTTTCATTTTTGTCATCATAGTGTCCTGACTTCTTGTTTTACAGTCATCAGAGGTTCTCCCGTTCAATTCTTGGCTGGAGTGCAGGGAGTGTCTTCTGTGTGGAGTCTGCATGTCCTCCCCACGGTTGGGTAGGCGTTTGAAAGACATGCGTATATGGGCATGCCTTCGTTGAAGGTTGAACGTCGAGCTGGCACCTCGGCGTTTGTGAAAATCTACTGCCAATCATTAGCAGATCGGAGTTCTGCTGTGGCAACCCCTAACCGGGAAAAGCCAAAAGACAAACAAACAACATTTACTCTAATTTAGATTAATGAAGAAAAAATGGTTTGCACTCATTCTTTAAAGGTGTTGAGCAAAGGGAATACCTTGTGGCACTCTAAGGGATTTCTCTAGAGTTTCTTTGGAAAATATGAATGCAATGTTTCCACAATACATGCCTGCTTTCATATTCATAGGTTCATAGACTATTACTAGGCTAACTGCCCTCATGAGCCATTTTAAGCCTAGCCATTTACCCCACGTGAGAATCAAACCCTGTACCTTGTGTCTATGAGGTAAACACCTTAACCATTAGGCCAACCTCCTAGACCAACCTATCTTTACCTAGAATAGGCACAAATCTTTTGACTAGCCAATTTATGGCCACAGGCAAAAGTACTGTCTTGCTATACTTAGAATGCACAAATCTGTCAAATTTAATGAAATGCTATCCTTTACATGGTAACCTATTATCAGTTCACAAAAACTGAGAATGCCAGATAGAGAAAACACTCCAGCAATGGATGATATAATATAAACTGCAAACGTGGCTATGAAAGACAGGGTATTTACTATAACTATCGATATAACTAAATATATTCACCATCAGGCAAAGGAAAACAGAAATCTGTACTAAATTCTGTTAGACACCAAATTTTACATTTTTGGCTGATTGCTAAACAACCTTGAATACAGTCTCTGTGCAACTGCCAATATTTGAAAACAACTCCAACTGTCTCTCTCAAGGTTTTATACTTTCTATCCCTTGATGAGTGTGATATTCATGCAGTCTGTAAATGTCTTGCTTATAATGACTGAAGTATACATGGCTCAATTCCATCCAAACACAACCTCTTTTTCCCCATTATACTGCCAGGTGACTAGCCCTGCTGGCATTTGTTCTTCCATATCACACATACGCACATCACACTCTCATTCACATCTATGGTCAATTTAAAGTGTCCAATTCACCTATTGCATTTCTTTGGAATGTGGAAGGAAACCGAAGCACACGGAGAAAACCCATGTGAACATGGGAAGCACGTGTATTCTCCACAGAGAAAGCACCCCAACTGAGGATCGAACTGGAGAACCTCTTGTTGTGAGCAACACCACCACTACCTGCTACACTTCTGTATATCTATTTCTAAATTGCAGTGGATATAAAAAGTGTACACACCCCTGTTAAAATGCCAGGTTTTTGAGATACGAAAAAATGAGACTACAATAAATCATTTCAAAACTTTTCCTACCTTTAATGTGACCTATAACCTGTACAATTCAATTGAAAAACAAAAAAAATTGTTAGGGGAGAAAATATATATAATATATATATATATATATATATATATATATATATATATATATATATATATATAAAAGTACAATAAAGCTGGTTGCATAAGTGTGCACACCCTTAAACTAATACTTTGTTGAAGAACCTTTAAATAAAAATTACAACATTCAGTATTCTTGGGTAGGAGTCTATCAGCATGGCACATCTTGACTTGGCAAAATCAGTCCACTGTTCCTTGTAAAAGCACTCCAAATCTGTCAGATTGCGAAGGCATTTCTTGTGCACAGCCCTCTTCAGGTCATCACACAGATTTTGTATTGGATTTTGGTCTGGGCTCTGGCAGGGCCATTCCAAAACTTTAATTTTCTTCTGGTGAAGCTATTCTTTTGTTGATTTGGATGTATGCTTGGGATCACTGTCATGTTGAAAGGTGAAATTCCTCTTCATCTTCAGATTTTTAACGGACGCTTGAAGGTTTTGGGCCAAAAGTGACTGATATTTCAAAATTCCCTCTACCTTGACTAAAGCTCCAGTTCCAGCTGAAGAAAAACAAACCCAAAGCATTACACTGCCACTACCATGCTACATGGTGTTCTTTTGGTAATGCAAATGTTTTTGGGATACTTGATGTATTGTCTTGCAAATTTTAGCCAGGCCTGGATGTTTTTCTGTGTAAGAAAAAGGCTTCCATCTTGCAACCCTACCCCATAGTCCAGATATATAGAGAATAGGGGCGATTGTTGTCACATGTAGTAGACAACCAGTACTTGCCAGAAATTCCTGCAGCTCCTTCAGTGTTGCTGTAGCAGCCTCCCTGACCAGTTTTAGTCTTGTGTTTTCATCAATTCTGGAAGGACGTCCAGTTCTTTGCAATGTTACTGTTGTCCCATATTTTGTTCACTTTTTGATGACCGTCTTCACTTTGTTCCATGGTATATCCAATGCTGTGGAAATTTTTTGTACCCTTCTACTGACTGATACCTTTCAACAATAAGATCTCTTTGATGCTCTATAAGCTCTCTGCTAAACATGGCTTTTGCTGTAGCAGCAACTGAGTAAATGTCAGGAAAATCCTACTAGGACAACTGAACTTTATTTTGTGTTAATCAGAGTCTCTTTAACTGATGGCAGGTATGTACCAAAGAATGAATACATAATTAAATCAAAAGGTGCTTCAACAAAGTATTGGTTTAAGGGTGTGCACACTTATGCAACCAGCTTATTGTATGTTTTTTATTTTTTTATATTTTTTTCTCCTAACAGATTTGTTTTTTAATTGAATTGTACAGGTTATAGGTCACATTAAAGGTGGGAAAAGTTTTGAAATGATTTATTGTGGTCTCAATTTTTTATATCACAAAAACCTGGCATTTTAACAGGGGTATGTACACTTCTTATATCCACTGTGTGTGTGTGTGTGTGTGTGTGTGTGTGTGTGTATACACAGCTTGTTCCAACTTAAACTTTCCATCTTTGGATGCAACAAGCTGATGCTGACAGTCAGTATAGAAGAATTTAAAAATTCCATTTCTTTTCTATTATTTTTACATCATGCACTGGACTGCACAATTCTTTAAGTAGTGGATCATACATCTCTACATGTACCTTCTCTAAAGTAAAGGCTATGGACCGTAGGGAATGCAATAAAAGTGCTGCATTTTTGAGATATTTTGGACCACATGTTTATTACCTGATCACATTTCATTTGTTGAACCAAAATGAAATCCACTGTATTTTTCTCACACTTTTTATGAAAATTAATACGAAAATTACTATATATTTCTCCCCTTTTTATACAAAAACAACTACAAGGCTGTAGTTATACATTTTCAAGATGGTTGGGATCACAGAATGCTGCATGTGACTTCAAGTGGCTTGCGATCTGTGACTCCTGTGATTTTTTTTTATACAATAGACCAGGGTGAATTTATGCTTATACAAATAAAAATTAAAATGTTCAATGTACCAACACCAAACTATAGCCAGGGTTTCTTGCCCTGCCTAAAGTAATATTCTGACACACGTGAGTAACCTGTTAGGGTTACCACCTGTCCCACTTTGCAAGGGGCAGTCCCTCTTTGGGCAGTTGTGTCCTGCAAAAAAAAAATGAAAAAATGGCAAATGTCCTGAGATTTTACGACAAAAATATTTCTTATATTTTATGTAATAGTTGCATAAAATAAGAAGTTATGTACTCACCATAACGTTCCTTCTGAGTAGGTGACTTCATTTGGATGTAACCTATGGGATTCGGATCAGACATCGGATCCGAGCCGGCAATTCATAAGCTTTAGGATCCGAGCTCCTCCCTTTACCCATAATCCCCTGCTAAGCCCTGACTGACCTCAGATTAAGTTTGCCCTGTGAATACCAGTATAACAGAATCCTGGGTAAACCAGGACTAATAGCGCCTTGAAAGGTCAGGGGGATGGAGGGGGGGATGGTTGCATCCAAATGAAGTCACCTACTCAGATGGAACGTTATGGTGAGTAGATAACTTCTTAATCTGAAGTAGGAAGACTTCATTTGTCTGCAACCTGTGGGACAGAGTCCCCAGCTACCTGGATCTTGGGCGGCCGTCATGGAAGGATGTTCCGGAGCACCGCAGAGCCAAAGGATGCTCTCCCTCTGGAAACAACGTCCACTTTGTAATGTGAAATGAAAGTATGAGATGAGGTCCAAGTGGCTGCTGCACAAATATCATCTAATGGTACTCTAGATTTAAAGTCAGCAGAAGTAGATACTGCTCTTGTAGAATATGATGTAATTCTCTGAGGAGCTGGCCTTCCTGAGGTGTCATAAGCCTGCAATATACAATTAGAAATCCACTTCGACAAGGTGACCTTAGAGACTGCCTTACCCAGTGCGAATTTTGCAAAGGAGACGAACAGTTGATAGGATTGTCTATGACCAGCTGTTCTGTGAATGTAGAAACGCAGTTGTCTATGAACATCTAAGGAATGCAGTTTATATTCTCCTTTGTTTTTATATTTGGGAAAGAAAACTGGCAAATTAATAGATTGGTTAATACTGGATTCGGAAGCAATCTTTGGAAGAAAGGAAGGATTGGTCCTGAGGGAGACCCTATCAGGAAAAAAGGAGAGATAAGGTGGTTTGACGCACAGAGCTTGGAGTTCTGAAACTCTTCTAGCTGACGGCCACTAAGAAAGCAGTTTTCCAGGAAAGATACTTCAAGTCCACAGAGGCTGCAGGTTCAAAAGGAGGAGCGGTTAGGGACTGCAGCACTAAAGATAAGTCCCAAGGTGGTATGGCTTCCTTAACAGGAGGTCTTAAGAGGAAAGCATCCTTAAAGGTTTTACAAATTTTTGCAGCCATGAGAGGTGTCGAGTTATGACCCACATGGTAATGAGAAATGGCTGCCATCTGTACCTTTACCGTCGAAGAGCTTGCTCCTTGTTGGAAAAGGTCTGTCAAGAAGTCTAGTACCGCAGAGAGTGGCGCAGAAAAGGGATCAAGATTTTTATGTTCCGCCCAAATAGAGAACCGCTTCCATTTGCTTCGATAAACCTTCCTAGTAGAAGGTTTATGGGCAGCCACTATGATGGCTTTCACTGGTGAAGAGATACCGGGAGTCCTGATTAGGGATGGAACTGGAGCAGCCAAGCTGTCAATTTCAGAGTGTGAAGGTTCGGGATTGGAAGCCCCTGAGGATGGGAAATGAGATCCGGAAATGGATCTAGAATCCAGGGCGGATTCACTCGGTGAGACCATACATAAGGGAACCATGGTTGACGAGGCCAGAATGGGACAATGAGAATCATTCTGCTCCCCAAACTGCTGGCTTTCTGTAATAGTTTTAGAGGAAGAGGAGGATAAGCGTATAGGAGATCGGGAGGCCAAGCATGCACCAGGGCGTCTCTCGGGGATTCCCCGAATGGGGGAAGTAGAGAGAAGAAACTGTTGCATTTGGCATTTGAGGGAGAAGCAAAAAGATCGCAACAGGGTTGCCCCCAGGTGGCAAAAATCTGCTTCGCTACTAGAGAATTGAGAGACCATTCGTGAGGGGAAAGAATGGTGTGACTGAGCTTGTCTGCTAGAATGTTGGACCTTCCCGGAACGTGCGTTGACACAAGAAAGCGGTTGGTGGAGATTGCCCATTCCCATACTCTCATGGCCTCTCGACAAAGGGGGTAGGACCTGGTTCCCCCCTGTTTGTTGATGTACCAGACTACTGACATGTTGTCTGTCTGGATAGCAATAGTTCCTACAGGAAGAAGGCTGTGTAGTGCTTGCAACGCTAATAGCACTGCCCTCATTTCCAGAACATTTATATGCAGGGAGGTCTCTGAACTGTTCCACGTGCCTTGGACAATCCTGCCCGCTGAATGCGCCCCCCACTCGAGGCGAGAAGCGTCCGTGGTCACTGTGGCTAGGGGGAATGCAGTACAGAAGGGTCTCCCTGTCAGGAGGTCCGTCGACTGGAGTCACCAGAACAGGGAGCTCTTGCATGCTCTGCTGATGGCTATCGGGCTGTTGAGAGGAAGGTAAAGCAGGGACCACTGGACCTGGAGGGTCCACTGAAGGATCCTCATGTGTAGTTGAGCATGGAGGAGGAGTGGGATGGCTGCCGCCATTGAACCTAGGGCCGTCAGGACCACAGCTGCAGTCGGAGAAGGTTCTAAGATGGCTGTGATAGGACACCTTAGGTTGGACAGTCGATCTAGAGTGAGGAATGCCCGCATGTTTCTTTTGTCCAATCTTCCTCCTATAAAATCTATAAGCTGTGTGGGGGCCAGGGAAGATTTTTCTCGGTTTATGGTGATGCCCAGCCGAGGGGCTATATGAAGGAAATAGTCCCTGGCTGAGCACAGTAGATGCCTTGATGTCGCTGTGAGGAGCCAGTCGTCCAGGTATGGAAACACCTGCATTCCCTGGAGTCTCAGGTGGGCCGCTATCACTGCACTTACCTTGGTAAACACCCTGGGGGCAGAGGTGAGACCAAAGGGAAGGACCCTGAACTGGTAGTGACTGGCTCCCAGCCGGAAGCGAAGGAACCTCCTGGACCGTCTGTCCATTAGAATGTGGTAGTACGCGTCCTTGAGGTCTATAGAGCACATCCAATCGTTCTCCCGCAAAAGGGGGAGGATAGATTGTAAGGTGACCATCCGGAATTTTTGTTTGGTTACAGACAGGTTCAGTTGTGACAGGTCTAGGATCAGGCTTAACTCTCCCATCTTTTTTGGCACCAAGAAGAACCTGGAGTAAAACCCTGATCCGGTCTGATCTCGGGGGACGTGTTGGATGGCTCTTTTTGTTAGCAGCTGTGCGATTTCCACAGCTGCTACCTCCCGTTGATCGGGTGGTACATCGGGGAGGATTTTGGATCTGGGAATCCTGTGAAGGGGGATTGAATAGCCTCTGGATATCACCCGAAGCACCCAATGGTCTGATGTGATTGACTCCCATGATGTCAGGTGCCTCGAAAAACGCCCCCCAACTGCCTCCAGAGAGGAGCAGCCGGGTAACCCCTCAGGGGTGCTGCGTGGGTCTGTCAGAGAAAGGTTCTCTGGACCCAAAGTTCCTAGGAGCCCCTCTGCCTCTAGGACGGCGACCTCCCTTGTCCTCCTCTGCCACGGAAGGACTGGTTGTCCGGAGCAGGTTGGGATTGCTGCGATTTCCGGAACCACATTTTCTTCTGTCCCTTTTGGTTCTTCGAGAAGGACCTCTGGGGAGCTGAGAAGCGGACTCCGTCGGCAGACCGCGTCTTCCCATCCTTTTCGCTCTGGACAAGTGTTTCGTGAACCGTTTTGCCAAAAAGGGCAGAACCATCGAAGGGGGCATTCGCGAAGGTCGCTTTGAAGGGCTCCGCGAAGTCACAGTGCCGGAGCCAGGCCTGGCGTCTCATAACAAGGCCCGATCCGCTAGCTCTAGCGGCTCCCTCTGTTGCGTGAGATAAGAGCCACACAGAAGTATTAGACACCGCTCTGAGAGTGGCCATACGGGTGGAGTACACTTGCTTGTCCTCCACTGATATGGACTCCGGGGGAGATGCAGCGTATTCCTTAATCAGGTCTCGCTGCATCCTGATCACGTGTGCCATATAGTTCAGCGCCCTCAAGGAGAAGGTTGCTGAACTAAAGACTCGCTTCCCAATGCGATCCATCGAGCGGGATTCCTTGCTTGGGGGATGCATAGAGAGACTCTCCTGAGCCAATTCCCTCTTTGTGGCTGCAGCCATCAGCATGGCATCTACTGGGGGACCCTTACTCCAATGTATACGGTCCGATGGGGGACTAAGAATCCGGTCCGGATGTTTGGGAACAGGCTCTACGGTGTCCGGGTCCTTCCACGCTCTGGTGGCAATAAGGTCCACCAGAGGGTCGGCAGGAGGGGACACCCAAGAGGTAGATGGGCCCGCCTCAAATGCCTCCAAGAACACAGACTCGTCAAAGGAGGCCTTGGGGCCAGACACCCCCCCCCCCGATCCTTAACATTTCCATAATGTCTCCAAAGGAGACATCTTCTGGGGGTGATCTTGGGGAGCCCTCCCCTTCCTCCAAGTCCGAGTCTTCAGTAAGACTCGTGGGAGTCCACGTGCCTCCTCTTACACTTATGCTTACGAGGCACTTCCTTGGGGGGACTGTCCGAGGAGTCCTCGCCAGCAACCAGTTGTTCCAAAGGAACCACTTGGGACATTGAGGAGGGCTGTCCCTGAGACCGGCTGATGGGAGCCTGGCCCAGCTGTGAGGGAGTGTGGGATGGAGCAGAGATAGGGACCGGGGGTCTGGATGTCCTCGACAGAACCCTCTCCACAACGAAGGCCGAGGGGGAGCCAACTTCTCTAATACCCGAGAGCCGACCCCCACACGGATCCGAAGGGATCAGAACCGGAGCCGAGACCGTTGGATCCGAGAGACCGGTGCGCTCCGACCTAGACGGAGTCGAAGAGACACCGGCTCCCTCTGATCCGAAGCTAGGCCCACGGCTCCGAGAGGTCGGGTCCGAAGTACCCGAAGCACTCAAGGGAGGGATCGGACCCAAGGTGCGCCGACCAGTTGGATCCGACCCACCCCCGGGTCCAACGCTGCTCGGCTCCGAAAGTTCCGATCCCGGGAGTCGGGTCGGAGAAGGAGCTATGGGGGCGAAAAAAGGGGTCGAGGCCCCTCCCGGATGGGGGGGGGGGCCAGGAGCACTCCCATCTGCATCTGGGCCTGGATGAATCGCCTCATCATCTGGTCCATATTAGCGTCCGACATAGAAAAAGTTGACCTCGACGAGGCCACCGAGGCGGATCTAGAGTGTCGCCTTGATGACCTCGACAAAGGTCTAGTCTCCACCTCCTCGGGTCCAGGAGAGAACCGAGGGGATCGGAGCCGAGGAGGAGGAGATTTAGAAGCCAGAGAGGAAGCACGCTTAGGAGGTGGGGCCGAGACAGAGGCCTCGGCCCGCCGCTTATGGTGCCCCTCTCTGTGCCTTTCCTTTTCCCTCCTGGTCTCCCTATCCTCCGGTTTCTTAGCGGGAGATTGAGTCCCTGCCGGAGGAAGGGAGACCGAAGTAGCCACTGGCTGAGTAGGGAGGATAGCAGGGCCGAGGCGAAGCCGATTCGGAGGAGAAGTCCCGCCAGAACCAACTTCGACCTCCGCTCCCTTAAAGCCCGGGGGTTGAACCCTGCACAAATGGTACAACCAGATGACAGGTGTTCAACCCCCAGGCATCTAACGCACCGAGTGTGGCCATAAGCCGGGGAAAGCTTATGGCCACACTCAGTACATTTAGAAAATATAGCCTTGGGGGCTTCAGACATAGCTACGCCCTAACAGGCCCTAAAAAAAAACACACACACACAACAAACACACACTAAACGAACACCCGAGAAGGTTAACTAAGGAAGGGAGGAAAGCCTAAACAAACACACTTTAACTATATAAGAAAAAATATAAGCAAAAAAGATGTCACCAATTTCCTTTCGCTATGGAGCTCGAAATTCCTGTCAGCTATTGAACGCGGCAAATGAAATCTGAGGTCAGTCAGGGCTTAGCAGGGGATTATGGGTAAAGGGAAGAGCTAGGAGCTTGGATCCTAAAGCTTATGAATTGCCGGCTCGGATCCGAATCCCACAGGTTGCAGACAAATGAAGTCTTCCTACTTCAGATCAGTTATTCTGTATGTGAAACACCTAAATGTGATAAGAAACAGAATAAGCAACTAAAATGCTACAAGAATAAGCTTTTATTTAGGGAAAAAAGTGAAATTCTGTTCTTTGTACTGTCCGTGGTTATGTTTTGCCCTGCAAAATCTGACGTTTGTACCAAAAATGTCCCACTTTGGGCATTTGAAAAGGTGGCAACCCTATAACCTGCATATACAATGGGTTTAGTTATCTTTGTGCTCATTTATTATTACTTCTCACGTAATCCCATTTAGGGTAGCAGAAAGTCAGTGACCACTGCAGCTATCAATGGGTGTAAGGCAAGATTATAATTTCTGAATGGGAGTTAGTCCACCACGGCTATATGCCCATACATATATAGCACTAGAACTTCACCAGATCAGCTGCAGCATGTATTTGGGATGTGGAAGTAAAAAGACAACTCTAATGAAAACCCAGGCTGACAAAGGAAGAGTATGAAACTCCACGCAGAAAGCACCACAAATGGAAATCAAACTGGGCAGCCAAGTACTGTAAGACAGCAATGTTAACTGTGCTTCTCAGCAGAAATAGTTCCAATGAACTTGCCACTACAACAGGTTGAGTTTCTGTGAGTATGATGCAATACTATTAAATACTTAACAGTTTCATTGCATTTGTGGAGATTCTTAGTCCTCACTTAAGTTGTCATTTTGGTAAGGTAAATGACTGATATTTTGCATTACTGGTTGGTGTGTTTAAGACTCCTAATATCCACTGAATCTTTAGGAGGGGTACATGCTTTATAACCTCAACCTTTTGGGGGATAGAAAACATCCATTTTCTAAGACTATGAATCCTTAAAAACAGAAGTTATGTACTTACCCTAACACTGGATTCTTTACATCCTAGCCCATCTGATATGACTGTTTGGATCCATTAAGTGGCTTTGTATCCCATCAGACCATCTGCTAATACTCCTATCTGTGAGCTCCTTCAGATTTTTCCTCCCATAATTCCCGTGTCCTTCTCCTAGACTCAGAACACGTCTGCCAGCCCAAAGAATCTATGTTACAAGACAGAATCCAAGAAGGAAAGTTAGTACAGAAGACCAAACTAGAACCAGGTCTACGAATAAAATGACAATTCGATATAAGGAAGGAGGGAGGGATGTTGCATCAGGCTTGGATGAAAAGGATCTGGAGTTATGGTAAGTACATAACTTTCATATACTATTTCATCTGTCTGTCCAATTTGACTGATGGGATAGAATCCCAATCTACCCGATTTCTCAGGTGGAATCATGACAAGATACCTTTCAAAACCAAAGCGCCAAAGAAAATTCTAGTCCTGGAGAAGTTATGTACTCACCATAACGTTCCATCTGAGTAGGTAACTTCATTTGTCAGCAACCTGTGGGGTATCGGATACGATTCGGATCAGAGCCGGCAGCTTTCCTAGCAAAAGATCTGAGCTCCAAGCTCCTCCCCCTACCCATAATGCCCTGCTACCTCCCTCTAGCCCTCAGATCGAGTTTGCCATAGTATCACAGAATACTACCATAACACAAGGAAAAAACTACCTGAACATCCTAACCTGATGTCATCTTGGGAGTGAAATACAATGATCCTTCAAGGACGAACTACAGGTTAGGGGGACGGAGGGAGGGTTGGTTGCTGACAAATGAAGTTACCTACTCAGATGGAACGATGTTCATCTGAAGTAGTTAACTTCATTTGATCAGCAACCTGTGGGACAGGGTCCCCAGCTACCAACAACTTGGGAGGTCCTTATGGAAGGATATTCCGGAGCACTGCAGAGCCAAAGGATGCCCTTCCTCTGGAAATCAGATCCAATTTATAATGTGTAATGAAAGTATGAGAAGAAGCCCAAGCAGCTGCTGAACAAATGTCATCCAAAGGGACCCTCGACCAGAAGGCCGCAGAAGTAGTCACAGAACGGGTAGAATGTGCCCGAACCCACACGGGCTCAGGTCGACCAGAGCTTTTGTATGCAAGAAGAATGCATTGAGAAATCCACCTAGCTAAGGTTACCTTTGTCACTGGTTTACCCAAACAAGACTTAGCAAATGAGACAAAGAGCTGTTCTGATTTTCGAAAAACAGCTGTTCTGTGTAAGTAAAATCGTAACTGTCTATGCACATCCAAGCAATGAAGTCTATACTCTCCTTTGTTGTGATAATTAGGAAAGAAGACAGGTTGATGGATTGGTTGATGTTGGCTTCGGAAGCCACTTTAGGTAAAAAAAAAGAGGGGTTAGTCTTGAGGGAAACTCCGTCTATGAAAAATGACGTATGGGGGCTTACTACAAAGGGCCTGAAACTCAGATATCCTTCTAGCTGAGGTAATAGCAATCAGGAAGGCAGTTTTCCAAGATGCATACTTCAAGTTGACCAAAGCTGCGGGCTCAAAAGGGGGACCAGTCAGAGCCTGGAGAACTAGGGTTAAATCCCATGGAGGAACTGCTTCCTTAACAGGGGGTCTCAAAAGAAAGGTACCTTTCAGGAAGGTCTTGCAGGTCTTAGAGGATGCTAGGGGGCCAAATTTGTTTCCAATGTGAAAGTGGGAAATTGCTGCCAGTTGAACTTTAACAGTTGAAGAACTAGCCCCCTGATGAAAGATTTGGGATAAAATTTCGAGGACTGCTGGAATAGGAGCTGTACAAGGATCCAAATTCCTATGATCCGCCCAGACAGAAAAACGTTTCCATTTACTTTTGTAGACTTTCCTGGTAGAAGGATTATGAGCGGCCACCAGGATAGCTTTAACTGAGGAAGAGATACCGAGAGTTCTAGCCATTAAGGGAACTGGATCAACCAATCCGAGAGCATGAGGTTGTCCAGGTCGGGGGTCCTCAATCCCAAGGGGTAAGAAATCAGATCCGGAAGGGGATCCAAGATCCAGGAAGGATGCACTAGATGAGACCGTGGGCATGGGAACCAGGTTTGACGAGGCCAGAATAGGGCTATGAGGATAACTCTGCTCCCCAACAGACGAGCTTTCTGCAAAAATTTTGTCATCAATGGAAGAGGAGGATAAGCATAAAGAAGACCGGATGGCCAAGCATGAACCAGAGCGTCTCTGGGGTTTTCCCCTGGTGGGGGAATCAGAGCGAAAAACTCGCTGCACTTTGCGTTCGATGGCGATGCGAACAGATCGCAGCAAGGTTGACCCCATCTGAGGAAGATCTGTTTTGCTACTAAGGGGTTCAGAGACCACTCGTAGGGTGAGAGGATAGTTCGACTCAGCTTGT
The DNA here is from genome assembly GCF_019279795.1 of Protopterus annectens. Lineage (NCBI taxonomy): Eukaryota > Metazoa > Chordata > Ceratodontiformes > Protopteridae > Protopterus > Protopterus annectens. The sequence goes on along the minus strand of NC_056733.1, from coordinate 410,206,444 downwards.
CCGCTAGAATGTTTGACCGACCCGGTATGTGCGCTGCTATGAGAAAGCGGTTGGTGGATATCGCCCATTCCCACACTCTCATGGCCTCTCTGTAAAGTGGGTAAGATCTGGTTCCCCCTTGCTTGTTGATGTACCAGACCACTGACATGTTGCGTCTGTTTGAATTGCAATAGTCCCTAGAGGAAGAAGGGCATGGAGAGCCTGCAACACTAAAAGCACCGCCCTCATCTCCAGAACACTGATATGCAAAAAGATCTCTCTGAGTCCACGTGCCTTGGATGGTTCTGCCCATGCAATGCCCCCCCACCACCCGAGGCAAGAAACATCCATGGTCACTGTGACTTGGGGTGGGGACATGGAGAAGGGGCGCCCTTCCCAGAGGTGCTTGGAATGGAGCCACCAAAGTAGATATTCCCTGCAAACCCTGCTGAGAGGAATAGGGGCAGACAAGGGATGTAGTAGGAAGGACCACTGGACCTGTAAGGTCCATTGGAGAATCCTCATATTCAGATGCACGAGCGGTGACAAGTTGACGGCCGCTGCCGTGGACAACAGAGTCCTCAGGACTAACTCCGCTGGAGGGGCCGAGGACTGAAGAGCCAAAACGTGGAGGTTTAGACGGCAGAGTCTGTCCGACGTCAGAAAGACTTTGGACTGAATTGTGTCTATCCTGGCCCCTATGAAATCCAAGATCCGAGTAGGCTGAAGGGAGGATTTCTTGTGGTTGATCATGATCCCTAGATAGTGGGCGAGATGTAGGAAATAGTCTCTCGCTGAACAGAGTAGATGCCTGGTGGGGGCGGCTAGGAGCCAGTCGTCCAGGTAAGGAAAGACCTGTATTCCCTGAAGCCTCAGGTGGGCCGCTACAACTGCCATGACCTTGGTGAACACACCTTGAACTGATAATGGCTGGCTCCCAGCCGAAAGCGGAGAAACTTCCTGGATCGCCTGTCCATTAGAACGTGGTAGTACGCATCCTTGAGGTCTATGGAGCACATCCAGTCATTCTCCTGTAACAGTGGGTGAATGGATTGAATGGTGACCATCCGGAATTTCTCTTTGGCAACTGACAGGTTCAGTGTGGACAGGTCGAGAATTGGCCGTAAGTCCCCCGTCTTTTTTGGCACCAAAAAGAACCTGGAGTAAAAGCCTGATCTGGATTGACCGGGGGGACGTGCTGGATTGCTCTTTTTCTTAGTAGCTCTTTTATTTTGAAGGCTGCTACCTCCCTCTGATTGGGCGGTACATCAGGGAGGCACCCCGACCAGGGAGGAGAACTTAGGAATGGAATTGAGTAACTTCTGGATATGATCCAGAGCACCCAGCGATCTGTCATAATGGAATCCCAATAGCGATCTGTCATAATGGAATCCCAATGTGCTAGATGCTCCGAGAAGCACCCCCTGACTGCCTCCAGAGAGAAGTAGTCGGGCAACCCCTCAGGATTGCTGCACGGGTCGATCGGAAAAGGATTCCCTAGACCAGAAATTCTTTGCCCCCCCTCTGCCTATGGGTTGGCGTCCACCCTGTCCTCCTCTGCCTCTGAAGGACGAGGGATCCGGAGCGAAACGGGATTGTTGGGATTTCCGGAATCACATCTTCTTCTGTCCTCTTTGGTTTCTGGAGAAGGACCTCTGAGGAGCAGAGAAGTGGATCCTGACGACAGACGTTTTCCCGTCTTTCTCGCTCTGGAGTAGCGTATCGCAGACAGTTTTGCCGAAAAGCGTAGAACCATCAAAGGGGGCGTTCGCGAAGGACGCCTTGAAGGGTTCCTCAAAGTCGCAGAGATGGAGCCAGGCCTGTCGTCGTAAGACAATGCCTGATCCGCTGGCTCTAGCCACTCCCTCCATGGCATGGGAGAAAAGCCGCATAGAGGTGTTTGTGATAGACTTAAGAGTGGCCATTCGAGCTGAGAAGATCAGTTTGTCCTCGGCAGACATGGACTCTGGGGGTGACCCAGCATACTCTTTGATTAGGTCCCGCTGGAGTCGTATCACGTGTGCCATATAGCGAACATCCACTTTCTGAGGCGGTCCATCGTCCTAGACTCCTTGTCTGGAGGATGTACCGAGGAACTCTCCTGTGCTAATTCCTTCTTGGTGGCCACCATCATGGCACCTACCGGGGCACCTTTGCTCCAAACTGTCCTGTCTGTGGGGGGGCTGAGAATCCTGTTCGGTCTCTTGGGTATTGGCTCCACAGTGTCCGGCTCCTTCCATGCCCTGGTAGTTAGGAGGTCCACCAGGGGATCGGCGGGAGGGACACCCAAGAGGTAGATGGGCCTGCGTCGAACGCCTCCAGAAAGACAGACTCATCCGAGGAAGGCTTTTGGGCTGACCACCCCCCTCTAATACGAAGCATTTCCATAATGTCTCCAAATGAGATGTCCTCGGGGGGTGACCTGGGGGAACCTTTCCCTTACTCCAAGTCCGTGTCTTCTGTGAGGGACTCAGGTGAGTCCAAGTGCCTCCTCTTGCATTTTCGTTTGTGAGGGATCTCCTCGGGGGGGGGGGGGCTGTCCGAGGAGGGCTCCCCAACAAAGTCCTGTTCCTCTACGGGAAACATCTGGGACGTAGGCGCAAGCTGTCCTTGGGGCCGGATGATGGAAGACAGGCCCGTCTGAGAGGGAATGGCGGGTGGATCCGTAGCAAGAGCCTGGGGCCTTGAATCCCTCGAAAGGACCATCTCCACGATGTCGAATGCCGAGGGTGAGCTGCTCTCCCTAGGATTCGAAAGCAGCCCCCTCAGATCCGGAGCATGGATCGGCGCCAGAGATGACCCGATCGGATCCGAAAGGGCAGTGCGATCTGACCTCAACAGAGCCGACGGCACACTGACCCCTCTGGATCCGACGCTCATCTCACAGCCCCAAGAGCTCAGATCCGAAAATGGATCCGACAAACTCGAAGGTACAGTCAGCGCCGAAGTAGGAAACACTGTCGGTGCTGAGTCCACCCTGAAGCTACTCGGATCCGACAGCTCCGAACCCCGGTAGCAGGTCGGAGAAGGAGCAATGGGGGCCGAAAAATGGGGTTGAGCTCCCCCCAGGAGGGGAGGGGAGGCAAAAGCACTCGATTTAGCGCGGAGTTACCACTGTTGCACACAAGTGCAAGTTGCACACAAGAGCAGCGGCGGTTAAACAAGGTTAAACTATTTGGGCCATCTAAATTCCACTCTTCCAATTTTCCCTTAAAACTACCTTCCTCGAGCTGTACTGCTGATCTAACCAGCATATCCTATAACTGAAAAGTTCATCTCTACTTGATTCCCAAGTAGACTATTCTCTATCTGTAAAGCCTAGCACTTACTCCTACAGTACTTGCACCTTGATAAAGCACTCTTTTATTATAGATAGTACCCCACCAGCCTAAAACCCACTTCCCCCGGAGTCCTTTGAAAGTCTCTTTATCTACTACTTCTAGTATGTCGAGGGATCAGTTGCTAGTGTCCTCTCCAGCTCAACTGGTGAACCTGGGAATATTGAGGCAATGTTACAACTGCCTCATGTACACAGACAATCCTCTCCTTCTCCCACAAAACACAAATACATGCGAGAGATGCAACTATACGGCCAAACTGGAGGCTGAGCTCTCTCAACATAGGACTGGCAAGACCAGACAGGAGGAGAAGGTAACCACACACAATACATACCCAGTCACACATGGTACCATCACAACTTCAAATCATACACATACTCACACAAAGACATACTCGGAGGCTCTGATCAAATTTTACCAAAACAGCAGAGGCCACCAAAGCAGACACCCAAACAACTACCACCTCACGACCCAACACATGCAACACATAGACCACACAGTCAGAGTGTCAAACAGTCACAGCCCTTAAGGCCAAACAAAATGCCAGACACACTTGTCATTGGTGATTCCATAGTCAGACACACTGGCGTCCCGCTCACCAGACTGAGTAAAGAGAAGGTCACAGTAAGCTGCCTGTCAGGCGCTAGAATCCGCCACATAACGCAAGCACTCAGGTCTCTCAACAGCAGGTACAAGTACGACTCAGTCATTGTCCACGCTGGTGTCAACGACCTGAGACGTACCTCCTTGGACTACATGAAAAGGGACATCGAGGAGCTCTCTGATTATGTAGCCCAGGCAGGTATGACCCTGACCTTGAGCAGTATCCTACCTTCACCTAGAATGATGCCACAATACAGTGATAAGATGATCAGCTTTAATAATTGGCTTAAATTCTGGTGTCATTCAAAGGGATCCAATGTCTGTCTGCCTGGGATGACATGCTGGACAAGCCACGCTGCTTAAAGGACGGCTTGCACCTGTCACCCTGGGCTTCGGATATTGGCAAAGGCTCTTGCCACCCCATAGTGCCTTTTTAGGCAAGGCTCAAATTCTAAACCTACCACCCTAGAACACCAAAAGGAAAAAACTAAGGGTAATGCTGCTCAATGCCAGAAGTCTCAATCTCAAGATGCACGCACTCGAGGCCCTTCTCAATATGGAGAACATCGATGTCTGTGCTGTGACAGAAACCTGGTTCAAGGCTCCTGAGAGCACCCCAGCACTAACAGGTTTCACCTCATATCATGCGTTCGGCCCCAAAATCCGGACAACACCAAGAAAGGAGGGGGGGTGTCCATATTCATAAAGGACACCCACACCTCAAGGTTGGTGGCAACGCATGATGCATCGGAGACCATCCAGGTGCAATTAACCATAGGCAAGACTGCTCTGCAATTTGTAGCATGTTACAGGCCACCCTCTCAAACTCAGGAACCTCACATGGCCTTCCTGAAAACATTGGAGGGATAAATGTATCTCCAAACACCATCATACTAGGTGACTTTAACTACCCTAATATAGACTGGGAACACTACTCAAGCCCGAACACTCTAACCCAAAGATTCCTGGAGTTCATAAACTCAAATGCCATGGAACAACTAGTCACCATCCCCACAAGAGGAGAAAACATACTTGATCTCATCATCACGAACATGGGATCAAAATGTTCAACACCGAAGTATACCCCTCACTGGTGAGATCAGATCATAAACTAATCTCGCTGGAGGTCCTCATCCCGCCCCCACCTGAAACAAAAAGACCACAGTGAAAAACTTCTCAAAAGCCGATTTCACACTTCTAAAACTAATGTGGTCTCCTTTAAGGCCCCTGAGCCAGTGGTAAACATTACTCAAACCGCTGAATCACTTACAAATGCCTTCTACCAGCACCTACAGGACTGCATGGATCAGGCAATCCCAAACAAAACTAAGACTCTCTGTACCAAAGGCAAGCGTCCAGTCTGGTGGACCCCAGCCATAAACAAGATCTACAACAAAAGGAGGAAGCTACTACAAGATAGAGCAAAATCCTTGAAAGGTAAGACACCTTTGATCATTATAAGTAAAAACTAAGAGCTCTCATAAAATCATCCAAGGCAAATTTTGAGAGAAAAATCGCCAAGGACTCTAAAGAGAATCATAAGGCCTTCTTTAGCTATGTTAGAAACCTAGGAGGAAACTCCCAGATATGCTCAGAATTAGTTCAAAATGATGTGAAAATTACTGAACCTACACACATTGCCAACATACTGGCTGACAGGTTCAGTGCAAACTTCTCCCCTCCCCAAAGGAGAGATATCTATTCCAGAGGATTGTAGCCCCCAAACATCTCCAACGCCCAGGTGAGAACTGCCCTCACTAAGGCAAAAACACAGCATCCATGGGACCGGATGGTGTCCCCGGCTGTGTGCTTCATGAACTCAATGAGGAATTAAACCCACAGTTAGGACAGCTGTTTAATCTTAGCCTCACCTCAGGATACGTACCCAAGGAGTGGCGCCGCGACTGTGGTCCCACTTCATAAGGCGGTGCCTCCACAGACCCTGGAAATTACCGCCCATTAGCTTGACAAGCCTTATCTGCAAAGCCATGGAGAGGATCATAATGGAACTCATAAATAAAGACATAGGGAACTTGCAGACTTTGGATCCAACTCAGTTTGGCTTTGTCAAAGGCAGATCCTGCCTCTTAAACTTGGTTGACTTTTTCGAGACAGTCACCAAGGCCATTGATGAGGAAAGGCAGTCCATACAGCCTACCTCGACCTGGCAAAGGCCTTGACACAATACCCCACTCAGGTATCATCGAAAAACTCATCAGCTTGAATGTAAACCCATACATCACAAGATGGGTTGCAAACTGGCTAAGTGACAGAACCCACAGGGTCAGAGTTGCTGGAGCCATGTCAGACTCAAAGACTGTCACAAGTGGTGTCCCACAGGGCTCAGTCCTGGGTCCACTCTTGTTCGGCATCTACTTTCTGAAGTACAAGCAAACACAGGAGGGTTATGGCTGACAAAGTTTGCAGATGACTGCAAACTGGGCCATAGTCGAAAACACATCTGACACAGATATCCTCCAGAAGGGCCTCACAGAAATGGATAACTGGTGCCAGAGCCATGGCCTGAAGTTAAGCCAAAAATGCATAGTCATACCCTTTGGGAAAAACAAGGCTACCCCTAGCTACCATATAGGTGGCAATCCACTGAGCACAGAAAAAGTCATCAGAGATCTGGGGACCCAGGTTGACAGTCGCCTTCGTTTGACACTCATGTTGCTAAAGTAGTTAGGAAAACCTTCTATATCACCCACCTGATCATGAAGGGATTCACATCTAGATCAAGGGAGGTCATCGTCCCCCTGTACTCATCACTTATTAGACCTATGATTGAGTACAATGCCCGTTCGAATGTATCTGACCAGACACCTGCTGCAGCTTGAAAGGCCCCAAAAGTTCCTCACCAAAAGGATAAAGGGTCTCAAAAATATGTCTTATGCTGCCCGACTGAAAGAACTCCAGCTCTATTCAGTCTCATACCGCTTGCTCAGAGGTGACCTGTGCCTGACATATAAGGCCATGTCAAACCCAGATTTGATGAATATGCTTCACCTCAAAAATCTAGATCCCTCAGAACCACAAGGGCGGAGACTTAAACCTTGACACGGTTATAAATAGAACGTGCTGGAGGGACAGATTCATCACCCAGAGACTCCCTATGCTGTGGAACAAAATCCCGGTACATGTGAGGCAGAGCACCTCTCTGGTCTTGTTCAAGAGGAATCTTGACCAATGGATGGGAGATTGCAGATATACCCCAGGGATTACTTCAGCGTCACTGCTTGACAGAGGCACAGCAAAATGATAGGCATAGTTTTTATTCAAACTAAAGGGGTGGCGAAAGCCACATAACTATGGGCTAGGCTTATAAATGCCCTTGGGCAGATAGCCTAGTATGAACCTATGAACCTATGAACCTATCTGTAGCTGGGCCTGAACTTGACACATCATCCGGTCCGCGTCGGATAAACTTCTAGCTGACCTGGATGAGGCTGCCAAGGCTGGCCGGGAAGGCCACCTGGACGACCTCAAAGGTGACCGGGTCTCCTCCTCCAGCTCTGGGGAGAAATGTGGAGAAAGAAACCTGGAGGGGGAAGATCCGGAGACCTTAAGAGGGGAGGCGAGCTGCTTAGATGGTGGGGCCGAGGTAGCTGAATTGGCCCGCCTCTTGTGGCTATGATGCCTGTCCCTATCACGCTCCTTGTCTTTCCTATCTTTTTCTTGGAGTCAATTCCCTCCTGAGCCGAAGAGGGAGTTTGAATCCCGGCCAGGGGAGTGGGAATGATCGGTGGAGAAGCTGCAGCCACAGCGGGGGTGGAGGACGAAGCCGAATCCGGGGGCAAAAGGCCCGCAAGGACTAGCTTAATCCGCCTATCCCTCAAAGCCCTGGGGTTGAAGGCTGCACAGATAGTGCAGCCTGATGAAAGATGGTCCACTCCCAGGCAAATAACGCACCGAGTGTGGCCATCAGCCGGGGACAGCTTATGGCCACACTTGGAGCATTTAGAAAAAATAGCTTTTGGGCCATCAGACATTTTGAAGAGAACAGGCCCACACGCACACACCTTCTCACACAGACAGAAGGGGGGAGGGAAATTAAAATCTACACTAAATCAACGATAAAACTACCCAAATAGACTAAGGGAGAAAGGGTTACCACACACACTAAGATTACAAAGATTAAAATAGAAAAAAAGTTTAAATTTCTACTCAACTCATAAACCCAACGCTAGGAGCTCATTCTCAGATACTTCAAGAAGCCACGGCAAACGAGATCTGGGGGCTAGAGGGAGGTAGCAGGGCATTATGGGTAGGGGGAGGAGCTTGGAGCTCAGATCTTTTGCTAGGAAAGCTGCCGGCTCGGATCCGATACCCCACAGGTCGCTGATCAAATTAAGTTAACTACTTCAGATCATCCAGTTTCTATTGTTTGGAAAAGATATGCAACACAGACCATGTTGCTGCCACCTGTATTTTATCCACAGAATAATTCTTGAAAAAGGTAGCTGGCATTGCAATAGACCTTGTGGAATGGGCTTTTGGTTTAGGAGGGGTAATATATTGTCTTATCGTAGGTGTAAACAAATGAGATGCAATCAGACAGCCATCTAGACAATTTGTGCTTAGAAATTTTCTACACATTCTATTAGAAGCAAATGATACAAATGACAGAACATTCTTCCTGAAAGATTTGGTGTTATGAAGGTAAAATCTAAGCTGTCTGTTTACATTCAGTGTATGTGACATTCACCTTTGTTGGAAAAATGACTGGAAAGTGTATAGGCTGATTCAAATTCATCTCTGAAAGTACTTTAGGAATGAAGGATGGATTGGTTCTCGGGGTGACCCTATCTTTGTAAAATACAGAGTAAGGAGAAACAGAAGACAAGACATGACATTCTGAAATCCAACTGACTGAGGCAACAGCAACAAAGAATAGGATTTTTCATGACAAAAAGTTTAGATTAGCAGAATAAGCTGGCCAAATGCAGGTTTTGTTAAAGCTTCTACTACAAAATTAAGGTCCACTGAGAGATATAGGATCTTTTGGCAATGGCAATAGAGGTGGAGGAGGAGAAGATGAGGAAGAAGAAGGAAAAGAGGAAGAAATAAGCCACTGAGAAAAGCCTTGCAAAGCTTGTGTGCAGACTGGAACGGTTTTGGTATACAGAATGAAAATTTGAAACTGAATCCAACTGAACTTTGATGGTGGAGTAACTTAATCTTGCCTCAGAACTGCAATATATCTGTGATAGAAGCAGAATAGGAGTCTAATCCCTGATCCATGGCCCACATTGAAAAACCTTTCCATTTACTTATATCAATTTTCTGTGTAGATTGTTTCTGAGAAGTAGACAAAATATGAACCACCATTTCAGGCAAGGAAAAATATGTGGCCATCATGAAAACTGGAAATACCATGTAGTCAAGTTTGAGGTCATAAAGGTCTGGGGGAGGCTGAATGGATGGGTGAGAGAGAGCTTTTTTTTATCTAGATGTTATGGAGTCTTCAAGTGAGGTCTGAGCAGTGGAAACCAAATCTGCTTGGGTCATAGTGGGGCAATGAGGTTTATCTCTGATATGCAAAGTACAGTTTTGTACCTACCATAAATGTAGATGTTCGAAGATCCACATTGCTGCAGTCTTTACACTTGGGTAGTCCGCTGTCCTCGGTCGGCCCGAATATCAAAGTATAAGGCTGACGTCGGTCAGGGCGCATTTGACTGACGTCAGGACGTCAGGGTACAAATGCGCATGACCGACGTCATATCCTCAGTCTTTTCTTGCCCCAGATGTCAGAAGACCCTAAAAATAAAGGTCAAAACCAAAAGACAGCAAACAACCAACCAACCACCCTTGCACTAACTATATGTACAATATATACAATATACACAATATGTACAACCCAACCCACACAACCACCTCTAACTACAGAGGGGAAGGAGGGAGGGTAAATTGGACTGCAGCAATGTGGATCTTCGAACATCTACATTTATGGTATGGTAGGTACAAAACTGTACTATGTTCTTCATCTCACATTGCTGCAGTCCTTACACTTGGGTAGAATCCCAAAGCAGAGGTAAGGGAGGATGGCTAACTACAAGGAAGCAGGAGCTGCCAAAATGCCCTGCAAAACAGCAGTGGCAAAACCAGCCCTGGACTTAGAGTAAAGTGGCAGGTGATAATGCCTAGAGAAAGTATGCACAGAACTCCAAGTAACTGCCTCCAAAATATCCTTGGTTGCCACTCCCCTCAAAAAAGCTGTTGAAGTGGCAGTAGCCCTAGTGGAATGAGGCCTAATCCCAGCTGGAATCTCCTTGCCATGATGGGAATAACAGAAAGCAATGCAAAACCCAATCCACTTAGAAATAGTTTGTTTTGACACAGGCTTGCCCTGAGAACTCAAAGCAAAAGAAACAAACAACTGCTGAGACTGCCTGATCCCTTTAGTTCTGTCCAAATAATAACGCAACTGCCTGTGAACATCTAAAGTGTGCAAAATCTTTTCCCCTTTATTTTGGGGATTTGCATAAAAAGTAGGCAAATGAATAGTTTGGTTTAAAGCCACACTAGAAACCACCTTAGGCATAAAGGAAGGATTAGTACGTAATGATACCCTATCCGTATGGAAAATCAAGAAAGGCTCAACCGCCATGAGGGCCTGTAATTCAGACACCCTTCTTGCAGAGGTAATGGCCAATAAAAAAGCAGTCTTCCATGATAAATATCTCAACTCAGCAGTAGCTGCAGGCTCAAAAGGTTGTAGAGTGAGTTTCTCCAACACAAAATTGAGATCCCAAGCAGGAGCAGGAGCTTTTCGTGGGGGTCTTATAGTCTTTGCCCCTCTAAGAAATTGCTTGAACAAAGGATGAGAAAACAATGGTGGGTCACAATCATAGTGAGCCGAAATTGCTGCAGCATGAACCTTAATAGAAGAGAAAGACAAACCTTTGTCCAGTAAGATATTGAAGAGCCACACTCAAATTAGGCCCAGAAACATCAAAATCTTTTGCTGCACTCCAAAATAAAAATCTCTTCCATTTATCCGCGTACACTTTCCTTGTACTAGGCCGTCTAGCTTCCAAAATAACATTCAAAACTTGCTGAGGAAGTGGAGGCCCACTATGGTTCAAAACAGAATATGCCAGGCTGTTAGGTGCAGAGAGTGAAGCTTGACATTGAGCAAATGGCTGTCCTCCTGTGACAACAGGTGTGGAATCGAAGGCAAAGGCCATGGAGGCTTCCGGACTAGACTTCTTAGTAATGGGTACCAGTGCTGTCGAGGCCAATCTGGAGCTATTAAAATCATCCTTGGCTTGTCCTGTCTGACCTTCAGAAGTACCTTTGGGAGGAGAGGCAGAGGTGGAAAGGCATACACATGAAGATTGCTCCAATTGAAAGAAAGAGCATCCACTCTCCAAGCCGTGGGATGAAACCTTTTTGTGCAAAACTTTGGCAGCTGATGGTTTAGTGGAGAAGCGAACAGATCTATGTCTGGAGTTCCCCATGACACTGTCAATTTCTGGAATACATGAGGATCCAATTTCCACTCGTGGGGATCCATAATTCGTCTGCTCAACACATCTGCTAAGGAGTTCTGTGCTCCTGGCAGAAACCTTGCCTGAAGATTGAGCTGTAAACTGAGAGCAGTCTCCCACAAAATCATTGCTTGCCTGCATAGAGGATAAGAATGCGTTCCCCCTTGCTTGTTGATGTACCACATGACAGTTGTGTTGTCTGTTAGAATCAACACCTGTCCTGGAAGGAATTCCTTGAAAGCTATTAATGCAAACTGGACTGCTAACATCTCCTTCATGTTGATATGTAGATGTTGTAGTCTGACAGGCCACTTGTTTTGTATCCACTTTCCATTTAGATGAGCTCCCCAAGCTTTGTCTGAGGCATTTGTCGTTAAAATCTGACTCGCCTCTGGCCGGGTCACAGAGAGTCCCTTGTTTAGGTGACATTCCTGAGCCCACCACAAAAATTCCTTCTGAATGCAAGGTATTATTTGAATGACAGTGTCCAGATCCTGGCAGTGCTGTGTCCATACATTTTTGAGATACCATTGCAGCTTCCTCATATGCAGTTTGGCATTGGGAAGCACCAGAATACAAGATGCCATGAACCCTAAGGCTTGAAGGACTGTCCTTGCAGTCAGCCCGGACTGATGAGATAGTTGATGGAAGTAAAGGGATAGACTCTTTTGTTTGTCCGGGGTTAAAAAGGCCATCTGGGATGCTGTATTCAGTCTCACACCCAGAAAGCACATGTCTTGAGAGGGTACTAGACTGGACTTTATTTCGTTCACAGAATACCCTAGGCATCTTAGCACTGCTATCACATATTCCAAATGATGAAGAAGCTTTTCCCTTCCTTGAGCCAGAATTAGGCAGTCGTCCAAATAAGGATAGATCTGTATTCCTTTTAGTCTGAAGAAAGCTATCACTGGAGCCAGCACTTTCGTGAACACTCTGGGCGCAGTAGATAAGCCAAAGGGCAATGCAGAGAACTGATAATGAGAAGTCCCAGCTCGAAAACGCAGATACTTTCTGCAACTGAGTCTGATAGGAACATGAAGGTAAGCCTCCTTGAGATCCAAAGTTACCATCCAATGATCTTTGCCCAGCAGAGGTAAAAGCTGCTGCAACGTCAACATTTTGAACTTGGGAATGTCCAGATAAGTGTTGAGGATAGATAAATCCAAAATTGGTCTCCACGTGTTCCCCTTCTTTGGTACTAGGAACAGGCGAGAATAAAATCCTAGGCCCACTTCTGGCAGAGGGACCGGCTGTATGGCCCCTAGTTGGAGCAACAGAGAAACCTGTTTGTGAGCCTCTATTCTTTGTTGAGGAGGAACGTCTGGCATGCCTTTGAAAGGAGGCAAGGTATGGAAATAAAACCTGTAGCCGTGGTGTATGATATCCAATACCCATCTGTCCTGGGTAATTAAACTCCAATTTTCTTTGAAAAGTGCCAACCTTCCTCCCAAAGGTGCTGCCAGACGAGCAGGCTCTGGCAGCTGAAAAGGTAGGTCATTGGGTCTGCTTACGAAAGGACTGACCCCTGCCCTCAACCGAAGCCTGTGCAGGAGAACTCCCTGTTCTAGGCCTGAAAGAGCCCTGAGCTCTGCCCTTACCACGTCTAGATCTACCCCTAGACTGGGAATCATAAGAAGGATACGTCCACCCTTTAGTAGGCCAATTTCTACTAAACTTTGGAGGCTGGACCTGCAAAAATCTTTAACAGTCTGCATAGACTTAGCCTTGTCTTCCATTTTCTTTAAAACTGTCTCAACAGGAGGACCAAACAACACGTCAGCTTGTAAAGGAGCATCTAAAATCCTTGTTTTAACATGTTCAGACAAATTCTGATCCCTCAGCCAGGCGTGCCTGCGAAGAACTGACCCAGTGGCAGCCACCCTAGACGAGGCCTGTACAGCATCAAAACCACATTGCAAAGAATGCTTACCCACCTGTTCAGAAACATGCACTAAATCTTGCAACTCTTTACAATCAATACCTACTGCCAGAGCATCAACCTTAGACTTCAATTGTGAAAGGAGATAGTTTTGGTATTTAAACATGTGAAACTGGCAATTCAGAGCCCTCATAGCAAGAGTAGAAGAAGTATAGACTTTCTTTCCCCATCTATCCAAGGCCCTAGCCTCCTTGTCTGCAGGAACCGGATTTTTAACAACAGAAGCCCTAACACCTTTAGGCCCCTGGCTAACAGTTTCTGGGTCTGCCCTAGGACTCTTAAAAAGATACTTATGAGCTTCAGGCACCCTGTAATACCTATCCAGCTTAACAGGAGCAGGAGGCAAAGAATCAGGATTAAGAGAAGCCTCTGTAAAAACATCTTCCACTACATCCAAAACAGGAGGTATAGCCAAAGGCCTATGCTGGGGTAAAAACAGAAATTCCCTAAGCCTTTTCCTGGAATCAGAGAAGTCCTGACCTTCCCACTTAAAATGCTCCCTCATGGAATGAAGAGTTTCTGAAAAAGAAAAATCCTCAGGAGGAGTAGCAGAAGGAGTAGAATCATCCACATCAGAATCTGAATAAGGAGAGTACTCCTGCAAGTCTTCAGCCGAAGACTCTGAAACATCTGAAGCCTGCTCAAAACCCCCCAGCTCAGGCTCCACCCTAGGTCTCTTATCAGGAGGGGGCATAGAACCCCTAATCAAAGTAATCAAATCTTCTGCCATTTTAAGCATATGCTTCTTGGGCACAGTACCTGAAGAGCTAGGGGTAACACCAACTGAAGCCAAACCCGGCCTGCACCTGGGAGAAGCCTTTGAAACAGAAGGAGAGGGCCTAGCCACCCTAGGAAGGGAGGGGAGTATAGTAACCTGAGAAGCCCCCTCAGCCTGACTTGTCTCCTGAGAGGCCACATCTTGCAATAATAAGGTCTCACCCAGGGAAGACAAAGAAACCTCCGGTGGAGCCACCGGCTCCACCGACACCTCTAAAGAACCGGCGTCCGGTACAGACGGCTCTTCTAGCCTAGGCTTAACTGCCTTGTCCTTGCGCTTCTTCGAAGAAGCGGGCGTCGGAGCATCCGATGGCATTTTATAGTTGCACCGCTTCCCAAAGACTAACCTTGCACAATCCAACCTTCTCTTTATAGTGCGTTTATTAAATCTAGCACAAGAGCGACAGCCAACAACGTCGTGCTCAGGCCCTAAGCAAGGAATACACAAAGTATGATAATCTCTATGCGGTATCTGTTTCCCACAAGAAATGCAATTATTGACTTTTTCTGACATCCGGTAAATGACGGAGGCAAGAAAAAACTAAAATATTCCCCAACGGGGTACTTAGCCAACTTTGAACTCGGTCTGAAACTTCTAAATCGAAAAATCTCAGAACGCCAACCGGCACTTGCAATGCTGCTTCTGCATCGGACCATGCGGCAAAAAAGACTGAGGATATGACGTCGGTCATGCGCATTTGTACCCTGACGTCCTGACGTCAGTCAAATGCGCCCTGACCGACGTCAGCCTTATACTTTGATATTCGGGCCGACCGAGGACAGCGGACTACCCAAGTGTAAGGACTGCAGCAATGTGAGATGAAGAACATCACAATGTTTTCTGTATGAACTTGAAATGACAGGAATCAGAGGAAATGTATAAATAAGTGCAAGGCGACCAATGACAGACTAGACAGTCCTGTGTGATGTTTGTTATTTGATCTAAAAGATCAAGCCCACCCCTATATTTCCATAACCTATATACATAACTCTATGGTCATACTATGGTGGAAAAAATATTGGAAGTGTACCAACAGCTCACATACTGCAGCACAATTTGTTAAAGCAAACTGCAATATTACTTAGAAATCTTTACGAAAGCTCATAACAATGATCAAACAATCAAACTTTCTGTATAATCTGAGCAATAACTAATAAAATTTACTAAAGAATATTGTTAGGTCAACTGTGATTAGATCACTTTTTTGTCACTTGTGATTGCTAGACCAGATGAATCACACCCTGTCCTGTGGCGGCTGCCCCTTTGAGGAAATTAGGGCAAAATAGATTCTGCAGCTAGCTAGGTAGATGCATAAAAGTTGAAGCAAGACTGGTCCCAGTGACTGGATATCTGATAAGCCACCATTTGACTGAGGTACCTCTCGTGAGGTGTCAGGATAGACCTGCTAAGCCTGTCTGCTAGCCACCTGACTTTTGCTGGAATGTGCTTTGCAATTAGAAAGTGACACAAATCTAATACCCACTGCCACACACTAGTGGCCTCTCTGCAAAGGGGGAAGGGTTTGGTTCCTCCCTGCTTGCTGATGTACTATATGAAAGAAATACTGTATGACTGGATGGCTATCACTTCAGGAGTGAGGAAGTTCAGGAATTCCAGGAATGCTAGGAGAACCATCCTCATCTCAAGGATGTTGATGTGTAGATTGGTCTTTGTATGCATACTCCTTGGACCATTTTCCTCTTGAAACACCACCACCACCACCCCCACCCCCAGAGAGGAGTCATCTATGGTCACTGTCACAGATGGGGATGCCATCACAAAAGGCGGGCAGTGTCAACCACCACTTATTGTTCAATGTGAATCGGTGTTAGGCAAAATGGGGCTGATGGATGGTCTGACAACTGCGACCACTGTGTGGAGAGCATTTACTGAAGGATTCTCATGTGGAATAGAATATGGGTGATCATGACAAATTTTAGCAGCTATAAGTCTTAGGGCACTGAGAACCAATGATGTTGGTGGAGATAGGTTTTGTAGAAGACCTGGGCTCAAAGCCCTTGTAAATGTTGCAGTCAGTATCCAGATGCTCTGACCCCAGGCATTCCATGCATAAGTCGTGAGTGCTCTGGATTAGAATCTTGTGAATGCATTTTGAACATTTTTTGAAAATTTTGCCTATGACTGAAAATGGAGAGAAAAATACCACAACACACTACAGACAAAATATCACAACTTTAATTGTAAGCAACTAAAAGACAGCTATGACAATTAAACAATTAAATCTAAATTGGCATTTATACCTGTACAGCAGAAATCATCTGTTCATAATAGTGGCAAATGATATCTGAAGGTGCTCTAGGTTAGCAGCACTAGCAGATGTCTGGATTGGATCTGACACGCAGCTTGGTACCTCAACAGTTAGATCAGAGACTTCTAAAACGTTTGCCGAATTTGCATTCACTTAGATGTAAACCCACTGTCCAGCTACTTAAATGCTTTGTGCAAACTCACATCATGCTCACTGTGTCTTTTCATACACATTGATTCCATCAATAAAACTGTGCACATTACTTCTGTCACCTAATGAATGGTATTTTGCAAGATACTTTATATCCAAACACAAGGTGCTTAGACATTCTTAATCTCCTATGAGGTAAGGATGTTATGTTCCTTCTGTCTGGATGGGGCTCTGCTGAACACTTGTATACCATTTATATTTAAGATTAGACAATCCACAAGCGTGTTAAATGTCTCTCCCTTGAAATCGTTATATCAACATAATTCTCATTGTTTCTAGGCCTTTTAGCTTAGAATGAGTAGCTACTTCAGATACCCAAGCACTGGAACATTTGCTTTTTTTTCTATTTTATTAGCCTGCTCTAATTTTCTCAATTCATTCCCATATATGGGCTTGATATGGAAAAGTACTCTTCTGCAGGAATTACATAATGGCTCTACCGATCAACCTATATACAGCATGACCGTATTTTCTTCAGTGTACCTATGCCTTCAACTACACCCGGAAAACTCTTATCAAAGTTTGCCTACTTCAGGTGTCTATTTTACATCATTATTTAAAGAAGCAGGCATCTTGATCAGGCCTGGTTTTCTGCAGATATATATGTATAGCCAGTATAGCAAAAATAGTCACCTGGAATGTACAGCTGGCCAGATGTTCAGTAGCTGTTGCACAAGAAAGAAGAAGCAATATTCAATTACTGCAAATGATAGCCACAGCACAAGTCCTTCCAAAGTCACTGCATTTGACACACCTTGTTTCTTAGTGACATAATATGGCACAGCATCTCCAATGTGCACAGCGGGGCAGAGTTGTAGTTAGTGTTTGTTCTGTCTACTTAATGCTTCTTTCTATATGTGGTGACTGCGCTGAGGCACCTGGGTCAGCTGGATGGTGAGTTGCCAACTGTAGTTTACAGGTAACTGTCTTCATCAAGGTGTCAGATGGTGGTAGGTTTTACGACCAAACCTATTGATTCCAGTTTTATAGCAGTTTAGAATACAGTTCATTATAGTCCTTGCAATAAGACTGATACAGAATATTAGGACTCCAGGGCCAAGCAAAACTTGACCAAAGCAATCACTGAGCTGGAGTTCCACTCTACAAGAAACAGAGCTCTGTCTGGGGTGGCATTTTCTATGTAGCAGAACAATGGTTATCTTATATAATATCATTTGGTTCATAAAAGTGTTAAACAATACAATGTAGTCACAGACATTATTTTATTTAGCTGCATATACTTCAAAATTCAACTCTCACTGTTATTACTACTCAGAATCATGTTGTTCTTTCCAGGTACACATTTTTTTTGTGAACAGAACTTTGTAAGCCAAAAGTAGCCCATGTTCTATGTATCAATGGACCAAAGAGCATTACAAATTACTTATGTAAACTCTCTACAGAGACATGCTGAGTCCTGAATCAATCCCATTGCAGGCCTACTGCATCAAAAGCAACGGAACATTGTCAGGAAGCCCATACAAACATTTATCAAGGCTCTTAACTCACTTAAGTAGTTCCGACCTGTGTAAACAATTTGATTAAAAGTCAGAGGGTGAAAGAGGGATTGTAAATACCACATATTCTTGTGAAAATAGCTCCTGCCAGATGAACTAGGGCAATACAGATACAAGATGGGAAATGTGTCTACCTACCTGGCTGGTGAAAGAAAAGTGAATGAACAGATCAGTTATTGGGAAATAGAAATAGCAATCAAAAGCTACACACTGGAGATATAGTAGTCTTGCTTTGCAACTTTCTAGAAATCTAGTCAGTGTGCTCTCACACCTCTAATGGAAATCTTGAACAGATCCAATGGCGAGTGCAAACAGTTATCAGGACAGTAAGCTACATGGCTGGAAGAAGCTGTCAATCACATTTGATCCATTTTTGTAATAAAGCTAGAGATGACCATGACTGGGAAGTACCAGCAGATATGGTCTATCTGGACTTCGGCAATGCCTCTGACTCAGTCCTACAAAGAATGCTTATAGGAAAACTTGAGAAGCTAGGGTGGGACAAAGAATAAGAAAATGGAGAGCTCCATCACTACATAGAAATGCAAAATATTACACTGTCTGCAACAACCGCAGATCAAAGTATCATTTGGGGTGGAATGTGGGCAGGGGTTAAGGAATGGAATACATAGACATAATTTCAACTCTAACAGGATTCGTTGGCTAATGTCCAATGGTAACAGTGAGACTCTGGGACAGAAGGGGCGTAGATGCTTTCATGAATGCTAAGGCTGTGCAGTTTCAGAGTTAGTTTATTAAAGATGAGGGAGTGTGGAAATATGCTGGGGGTTTCCTCCTATAAAAAACATATTTTGTGAAAGTCAAGATGGTGAGCCACTGACTTTATTTTATTGTTATTTTACAGTTAAATGTTAGGTGGGTAAAAAGTGCTGCCATGGACCTAAGTGGAACTGATGGCAAAAGAGCAGCAAGAGGATTGCAGGATGTTAACCATATTAGGAATGTATCAATGGGAGTAAAGTAGAAAGGCAGTGCTAACAGTAAATAGAATGTTAGGGTGCATCCTCAGGGTACAGTCTGCAGAAGCAAAGATGTAATGTTTTTGCTCTACATGGCTCTGTTCAAATCACACCTGGAGAAAAGACAGAAGGATATGATAACTGTACACAAGATCATGTCAGGGAAAAATGAAGTTATCTTAGACAGGAAGGGCAGAGATGGAAGGAGGGGGAAAAGCTAGCACATTGAAAGGAATAACTGCTCAGTGGATTTCTGAAAATAATTTTTTAGACAGGTTTGGAATCCATGAATAGAACACTGGAATGGGTGGTGGAAAGGGAATCCATAGAGAGGGTTCACAACATGTAGAAATAAGGAGAAAGGTAAGGACAGAGGTTAGGCAGAATGTTGCGTGCTTGTACAAGCCTATTGTCTCCCTTTACCATAAGACACATTATTTATGTTAATTTTTCATCAACACTGTGGTTCAGGTGTACAGGTGCAATATGATGTTTTAGACCAAGTCACCATGAAACCTGGACACCTCATTCTCTGTTTTATACTTCTGGTACCCATGTACCAGTCAAGTTCTTTTTTTAAACACTTACAATAATGTGACTCCTTTGAACATCAAGTGGTAATTTGTTCCATAATTGAAATAGTCTTTGATCGTCTGTCTATCCATGGTCATGATATCACTTAGACTGCTTTCAGTGCTACATCACTTTCCCTAAAATTTAACGAGTGTTATAAATAATTTAAGAGTAATAAGTAAAAAAGCTCATTATTAGACTTTCAAAGTTAATAATGTGCTCAACACAAACTCAACATTTTTGTGGCATCGTATCATATTTATCAGAGCTAGTGTGATGAATGGGCATACCATCCAGCAGTTGCATGCCTTATGCCATTTAGGTGTTGAGATAGGCTCCAGCACCCTGCAACACATGCGTGCGTACACACACACACACACACACACACACACACACACACACACACACACACACACATACCACATGGAAAATGAGTGAGTGAAATAAAGCTCCACTTAAAACCTGTCTCTAACAAGCACTTTATAAAATGAGACAAGAGGTTTCATACTGGAAGTGCCTCTAAATACCAGACATGAAAGGCTTTTCTTGTGGTACTTGATGCTTAAAGGAGTACCGCACCCACAGACTCAAAAAAACATGTTTAAAACATCATGGCATGATGTTTCCTACACTTTAACAGCACTCTTGGATTATTTACAGGATTTTAAATATTTTTATATGTAATTCCGGACTCTGACCACCTGGAGGCTGGCATATTGACGTGGTTTGGATAAATCAGGTTGCCATCCAGTATCCTAGAAATCAATGATTGGCTCAAAAATGTTACATCATACAGGCCTCATTTTGCCTAAAGTTCCTGTCATTTCATAGATGTTGCATGCGTACAAAGTACTGAGTAAAATAGAACAGTGTAAGTAACATTCCCTGGTGCTGGATGACTACTTAAAACATAAACAGTGCAAATGCCACAGAACACACTGTTTACTGCTGCCTTTTTTTCTAATTTAGTTTAAATGGCACTAATTTGTGAGACAATGAATTCCAGTCCATTTACTTCTCCCCTCCCCCATAACACTTAGCTTCCCTAGCTGTCAAAGTCCTGAGGGTAATTTGACCTGGTAATTCCAGTGATTGGCAGATCTCAGCAGGGTGCTTGACTCATGTAATTTAATCTTTGCTCTAGCATTTCTTTTGTTAGAGGGGACTTTTTTTGCTGCACTATAGCCATGGCTTACTGTAAACACATCAGTAAGGTCTTGCACCGAGGAGCTAAAGAATAAAACATTTATACTATTAACCAGTTTAGATCTTTATTAATTTAAGTGTTAAGGTATCACTTCATGCTTCCACCTTGTTAAAAATTGAGATTAACATGTGCAAAGTGTGTTGGGATGCAGTGTTTGCCTTCATATGTTTTTACTCCACTGGTTGGTTTGCAAAAAAAACCTTTTGCAGTGTCCCTGGATTTGTCTTTGTACATACAAACCACATTGCTATATTTTCCCCTTCCTTTTTCTTGTGTCCAGAAGTCACTTATAACAAAGTAAAATTTTTATTGATTTTTTTTAAATAAAAGACATCAAGGTTAACTTGCCTTAAATCAGATAATGGATGCCACTGCAAAGAAATAGAAGTTATGTCCTTACCATAACGTTCCACGTGGAGTGTTCATCTCGCCTTTGTTCTTACACATGGGTTCGGAGCCGATCCTCGGCTCCGTGTTGGCCGCTTGCAAGCTCTGCATCGAGAAGAAGCTCGAGACAATCGAATACCCACAATCTCCCTCTGCCTTTACCTCAGATCTAGTTTGCAAGCAAACCAGTAGTCAGAAAGAGCACACTCATGCTTACATCACATATGCACAGAACTAAGGGTCTATATATATATATATATATACACATATATACATATATATATACATATCAACTATATATACAACAACTGCAATGCAGAAGCAGAATGCCCCAGGCCAGGCACCAAAACTGAACGTTCTTCCTAAGGGTGGGAGGGTGGGAATGTAAGAACAAAGGCGAGATGAACACTCCACATGGAACGTTATGGTAAGGACATAACTTCTATATGTGATAGTGTTCAATCTCGCCGTTTGTTGTTACACATGGGTAGCGTCCCTAGCTCCTTGTTCCTGAGGAACTCACGGAAGGACGTTCTTGAGCACAGTGGAACCAAAGGTTGCCCTGTCCCTAGAAACCTTGTCTACCTTATAATGAGAAATGAATGTATGTGGCTTAGACCAAGTAGCAGCCGCACAAATAGCGTCTAGTGGTAGGCGGGCTGCATGAGCCAGGGATGTAGACACTGACCTTGTGGAATGTCCTTTGGGTTTGTGCAAAAGAGTCTGATTTGAAGAATCATAGACATAGATTATACAATCCATTAACCACTTAGAGTTCTTTTGGTAACCGCTACTCCTTTCCTGTTATCAGCAAAGGCCACAAAAAGTTGATCAGTTTTTCTGTGATCTTTTGTTCTATCCAAGTAAAACCTTAGCTGTCTGTGAACATCTAATTTGTGCAACATATACTCCATTTTGTTGGAGTGATTCTTGAAGAAAGTGGGTAATTCAATGGACTGATTAATATTATTAATAGAACAAACTTTAGGAAGGAAGGATGAATTAGTTCGAAGAGAAACTCTGTCAGAGTGAAAGATCAAATAAGGGTGCTTGATGGAGAGAGCTTGAAGTTCAGATACTCGCCTAGCGGATGTAATGGCTACCAAAAAGAGAGTCTTCCAAGACAAAAATTTCAATGGGCAAGAGGAGGCTGGTTCAAAGGGGGGCAACATTAACTTAGATAACAATAAGTTTAGACTCCAAGGTGACGTAGGAGATCTAATTGGTGGTCTAATATGAAAAGCCCCTTTCAAAAAGGCTTTACAAAGTCTGTGGGCCATAAAGTACAGTTTTGTACCTACCATAAATGTAGATGTTCGAGGATTCCCTTGCTGCAGTCCTGACAATTGGGTATAGTCCGCGTCCCAGTCGGCCCGAATACCAGAGTATAAGGCTGACGTCGGTCATGGCGCCTTAGACTGACGTCAGTACGTCAGGGTACTAATGCGCATGACCGACGCCATTTCCTCAGTCTTTTCTTGCCCCAGATGTCAGAAGACCCAAAAAGACAAGTCCCAAAACAACCTGCACCAAAAAACATGTACAATATATACAGTAATATATATACAAAAAATATAAGCATGTAAACTCACCTACACAACCACCCTGAAACACAGAGGGGAAGGAGGGAGTGGACTGCAACAAGGGAATCCTCGAACATCTACATTTATGGTAGGTACAAAACTGTACTATGTTCTTCTTCCCTTGCTGCAGTCCTGACAATTGGGTAGAATCCCAAAGCAGAGGTAAGGGAGGCTGGCAATTTATAAAGTAGCAGGAGCTGACAACATGCCTTGTAAAACAGCTGTGGCAAAACCAGCTCTAGTCTTAGAGTATATAGGCAGGTGATAATGCCTAGAGAAAGTATGCACTGAACTCCAAGTAGCTGCTTCCAGAATATCCTTAGTTGCCACCCCTTAGAAATGCTGTTGAAGTGGCAGTAGCCCTAGTGGAATGAGGCCTAATCCCAGCTGGAACCTCTTTGCCATGATGGGAATAACAAAATGCAATGCAAAAGCCAATCCACCTAGAAATAGTTTGTTTTGACACAGGCTTGCCCTGTGAACTTAAAGCAAAAGAAACAAGTAACTGCTGAGACTGCCTAAAATCTTTAGTCCTGCTCAAATAATAACGCAATTGCCTGTGTACATCTAAAGTGTGCAAAATCTTTTCCCCTTTATTTTGAGGATCTGCAAAAGTAGGCAAATGAATAGTTTGGTTTAAAGCCACACTAGAAACCACCTTAGGCATAAAGGAAGGATTAGTACGTAATGATACCCTGTCCTTATGGAAAATCAAAAGGGCTCTACTGCCATAAGGGCCTGCAACTCAGATACCCTTCTTGCAGAAGTAATAGCCAACAGAAAAGCAGTCTTCCATGACAAATATTTCAATTCAGCAGTAGCTGCAGGCTCAAAAGGTTGTAGAGTAAGTTTTTCCAACACAAAATTGAGATCCCAAGCAGGAGTCGGAGCTCTACGTGGGGGTCTTATATTCTTTGCCCCTCTAAGAAACTGCTTGAACAAAGGATGCGAAAACAAAGGTGGGTCACAATCATAGTGAGCTGAAATTGCTGCAGCATGAATCTTTATGGAAGAGAAGGACAAACCTTTGTCCAATAATTCAGTAAGATATTGAAGAGCCACACTCAAATTAGGCTCTGAAATCTCCAAATTCTTTGCTGTACTCCAAAATAAAATCTCTTCCATTTTTCTGCACACTCTCCTAGTACTAGGCCTTCTAGCTTCCATAATCACATTTAAAACTTGTTGAGGAAGCTGAGACCTACCATGCTTCAACACAGAATATGCCAGGCTGTGAGATGAAGAGATTGAAGCTTGACATTGAGCAGATGACCGTCCTTCTGAGATAACAGATGAGGAATCAGAGGTAAAGGCCATGGAGGCTTCTTTACAAGACTCCTTAGAAGTGGGTACCAGTGTTGCGAGGCCAATCTGGAGCTATCAAAATCATCCTTGGCCTGTCCTGTCTGACCTTTAGTAATACCTTTGGAAGAAGAGGTAGAGGTGGAAAGGCATAGACATGAAGGTTTTTCCAACTGAAAGACAGAGCATCCACTTTCCAAGCTGTGTGATGAAACCCCTTTGTGCAATACTTTGGCAGCTGGTGGTTTAGTGGAGAAGCGAACAGATCTATGTCTGGAGTTCCCCATGACACTGTCAATTTCTGAAATACATGAAGATCCAGTTTCCACTCGTGGGGATCCATGATTTGTCTGCTTAATACATCTGCTAGGGAGTTCTGTGCTCCTGGCAGAAACCTTGCCTGAAGAGTCAGTTGCAGGCTTAACGCAGTCTCCCATAAAATCATTGCTTGCCTGCATAGAGGATAAGAATGTGTTCCCTTGCTTGTTGATGTACCACATGACAGTTGTGTTGTCTGTCAGAATCAACACCTGCCCTGGAAGAAGTAACTCCTTGAACGCCATCAATGCAAACTGGACTGCTAACATCTCCTTCATGTTGATATGTAGATGCTGTAGTCTGGCAGGCCACTTGTCTTGTATCCACTTTCCATTTAGATGAGCTCCCCAAGCAGTGTCCGAGGCATCTGTCGTTAAAATCTGGCTCGCCTCTGGCGGGTCACAGAGAGTCCCTTGTTTAGGTGACATTCCTGAGCCCACCACAAGAATTCCTTTTGAAGGCAAGGTATTATTTGAATGACAGTGTCCAAATCTTGGCAGTGCTGTGTCCATACATTTTGAGATACCATTGCAGCTTCCTCATATGCAGTTTGGCATTGGGAAGCACCAGAATACAAGATGCCATGAACCCTAATGCTTGAAGGACTGTCCTTGCAGTCAGCACGGACTGATGAGATAGTTGGTGGAAGTAAAGTGACAGACTCTTTTGTTTGTCCGGGGTTAAAAGGCCATCTGGGCTGCTGTATTCAGTCTCACACCCAGAAAGCACATGTCTTGAGAGGGTACTAGACTGGACTTTATTTCGTTCACAGAATACCCTAGGCATCTTAGCACTGCTATGACATATTCCAGATGCTGTAGAAGGTGTTCCTTTTCTTGAGCCAGAATCAGGCAGTCGTCCAAGTAAGGATAAATTTGAATGCCTTGAAGCCTGAAGTAAGCTATCACTGGAGCCAGAACCTTTGTGAATACTTTGGGCGCAGTAGATAAGCCAAAGGGCAATGCAGAGAACTGATAATGAAAATCTCCAGTTCGAAACCGCAGATACTTTCTGCAACTTAGCCTTATGGGCACATGAAGGTAAGCTTCCTTGAGATCCAAAGTTACCATCCAGTGATCCTTGCCCAGCAGAGGTAACAGTTGCTGTAACGTCAACATCTTGAACTTGGGAATGTCCAGATAAGTGTTGAGGATAGATAAATCCAAAATTGGTCTCCACGTGTTCCCCTTCTTTGGTACTAGGAACAGGCGAGAATAAAATCCAAGCCCCTTTCTGACACAGGGACTGGCTGAATAGCCCCTATCTGGAGTAACTGAAAACTTGCTTGTGAGCCTCTTTTCTTTGTGGAGGAGGAACATCTGGCATGCCTTTGAAAGGGGCATTGTGTGGAAATAAAATCTGTACCCGTGATGAATGATATCCAGCACCCATCTGTCTTGAGTGATTAAATCCCAATTTTCTTTGAAAAGAGACAATCTTCCTCCCAAAGGAGCTGCCAGACGAGAGTCCACTGGCAGCTGAAAAGGCAGGTCATTGGTTCTGCTTACGAAAGGACTGACCCTGCCCTCACCAGAAGTCTGAGCAGGTGAACTGTCTGATCTAGGCCTAAAGAACCTTGAGCCCTGCCCCTACCACGTCTAGACCTACCCCTAGACTGGGAACCATAAGCAGGATACGTCCACCCCTTAGCAGGCCAATTTCTACTAAACTTCGGAGGCTGCACCTGCAAAAAATCTTTAACAGTCTGCATAGACTTAGCTTTGTCCTCCATTTTCTTTAAAACTGCTTCCACAGGCGGTCCAAACAACACATCAGACTGTAAAGGAGCATCCAAAATCCTGGTCTTAACATGCTCAGCTAAATTCTGATCCTTCAACCAGGCATGTCTGCGAAGAACAGAACTAGTAGCAGCCACCCTCGAGGAGGCCTGAACGCATCAAAACCACACTGCAAAGAATGCTTACCCACTTGTTCAGACACATGAACCAAATCCAGCAATTCTTTACACTCAATACCTTCCGCCAAAGCATCCACCTTAGATTTCAATTGTGAAAGGAGATAATTCTGATATTTCAGCATATGAAATTGACAATTCAACGCCCTCATGGCTAGAGTGGAAGAAGTATATACTTTCTTACCCCACCTATCCAAAGCCCTTGCCTCTTTATCAGAGGGTACAGGATTTTTAACCACAGAAGCTTTAACACCTTTAGGCCCCTGAGAAACAGTTTCTGGGTCCGCCCTGGGACTCTTAAACAAATACTTATGAGCTTGGGCACCCTATAATACCTATCAGGCTTAACAGGAGCAGGAGGCAAGGAATCAGGGTTCAGAGAAGCCTCTGCAAAAACATCCTCCACCACATTCAACACCGGAGGAATAGCTAAGGGCCTATGCTGGGGCAAAAACAAGAATTCCCTAAGCCTTTTCTGGAGTCAGAGTAATCTTGGCCTTCCCATTTAAAGTGCTCCCTCATGGAGTGAAGAGTCTCTGAAAATGAAAAATCCTCAGGAGGAGAAGCTGAAGGAGTGGAATCATCCACATCAGAATCAGAATAAGTAGGAAACTCTTGCAAGTCTTCCACAGAAGACTCTGAAGCCTGTGAACACAGTTCAAAACTATCAAACTCCTGTTCCACCCTAGGCCTCTTATCAGGTGGGGCATAGAACCTCTAATCAGAGTAATCAAATCTTCTGCCATTTTAAGCATATGTTTCTTAGGCACAGAGCCCGAAATGCTAGGAGAAGCCCCACAGAAGCTGAACTTGGCCTTCCTCTAAAAGAAGCTTTGGCAACAGAAGGAGAGGCCCTAACTACCTTGGGAAGAGAGGGAAGAACAGTTGCCTGAGAAGCCCCTCAGCCTGGCCTACCTCCTGAGAGGCACATCCTGTAACAGTAAAGTATCTGCCTGAGACTCCATAGAGACTCCTGGCAAAACCTCTGGCTCCCTGAGCCTTCTAAAGGACCGACGTCCGGGACTGCCGGTTCCTCACCCTAGACTTCACTGTTTTGTCCTTGCGCTTCTTAGATGAAGCAGGCCGGAGTATCCGAGGGCATAGTATAATTGCAACGCTTCCCAAACACTAACCTAGCACAATCAGGCCTCCTCTTAATAGTGCGCTTTGTTAAATCTAGCACAAGAGCGGCAACCAACAACGTCGTGCTCAGGCCCTAAACAAGGTATACACAAAGTATGATAATCCCTATGCGGTATCTGCTTCCCACAAGAAATACAGTTATTCACTTTTTCTGACATCCGGTTAAATACTGAGGCAAGAAAACCAAAATGTTCCCAACGGGTTACTTAGCCAACTCTGTATTCAGTCTGAAACTCCGGTTTCGGAAAATCTCAGAACGCCAACCTGCACTCGCAAAATTGCTTCTGCATCGGACCATGCGGCAAAAAAGACTGAGGAAATGGCGTCGGTCATGCGCATTAGTACCCTGACGTACTGACGTCAGTCTAAGGCGCCATGACCGACGTCAGCCTTATACTCTGGTATTCGGGCCGACTGGGACGCGGACTATACCCAATTGTCAGGACTGCAGCAAGGGAAGACGAAGAACATCAGGAGCCCCACATTCTTCCACATGGAAATTAGAAATGGCAGCCAATTGAACTCTTAATGTGGCAGGAGAAGCACCCTGATGGAACAAGTCTGTTAGAAACTCTAATATTTTATTCAAAGGAGCTATAAAAGGATCCACTTGCTGTGTATTCGCCCAGAATACAAATCGCTTCCATTTACTAGAATATGTTTTAGTAGTGGAAGCTTTATGAGAAGCCACTAATATATTCTGAACTGCAGGCGAAAGAAGATCAGACCTGGCTAAGTTGGGAACTGGAGCAGCCAAGCTGCTAGATGGAGGGACAAGAGCGCAGGATGGGGAGCCCCTGACGAGTGAGTCAATAGATCTGGCTCTGGGTCCAGGATCCAGGGTCCCCGAATGCAGTGTGTCATCAGGAAGGGGAACCAAATTTGACGAGGCCAGAATGGGGCAATGAGGATTATTGTCCTGTGTAGGTTTTTGGCTTTCTGGAGAAACTTTGATATCAGGGGGAATGGGGGAAATGCGTACAGGAGTCCCGGGGGCCAATCGTGAATCAGTGCGTCCCTGGGGACTTCCCCTGGAGGGGGTAATAGGGCA
The DNA here is from genome assembly GCF_019279795.1 of Protopterus annectens. Lineage (NCBI taxonomy): Eukaryota > Metazoa > Chordata > Ceratodontiformes > Protopteridae > Protopterus > Protopterus annectens. The sequence goes on along the minus strand of NC_056733.1, from coordinate 410,177,853 downwards.
AAGTAGCTCCTGCATTTGGCGTTCATTGGAGACGCAAACAGATCGCAAGAAGGCTGGCCCCACGTGCGAAAAATCTTTTTCGCAACTGACTGATTTAGGGACCACTCGTGCGGTAACAGAATTGCTCTGCTCAGCCTGTCGGCTATGACGTTGGATGACCCCGGGATGTGCGTTGCTATTAGAAAGCGACCCGTGGACTCCGCCCATTGCCAGATTCTCATGGCCTCTCTGCATAGCTGATAGGACTTGGTTCCCCCTTGCTTGTTTATGTACCAGACTACCGACATGTTGTCCGTCTGAACTGCAATAGTTCCCAGAGGAAGAAGGGGAGCAAAATGTTGCAATGCTAGAAACACTGCCCTCAACTCTAGAACATTGATGTGCAGATTGTACTCTAAATTGGTCCATTCGCCTTGGACTGTCTGTCCCTGAAAGATGCCCCCCCACCCTATCAGGGAAGCGTCCGTGGTCACCGTAACTGTAGGCGTGGGTAGCACAAATGGTCTCCCTTGGAAAGGTTGCACGTTTGAAGCCACCAGTTTAGGTGTGTTTTGCATGTGTTCGTTATAAGAATCTCGTGTGTTAGAGGTAGTTGTTGGAACGACCATTGTGCAAACAGTAGCCATTGTAGGACTCTCATGTGCAGCCTTCCCAAGGGTATTGCAATAAGAGAAGCTGACATGAGTCCCAAAACCTTCAGTACCAGTTTTGCTGGGGATTTCCTGGACAAGAGAAGAAGACGTATGTGAGTCTGAAGTGAAAGTATCCTTTCTGGAGGAAGTCTTAGAATTAACTGATGTGTATTTAATTCCGCTCCTATGAATAAGATACTCTGTGATGGCTGTAGTAAGGATTTTCCGAAGTTTACGGATATTCCTAGGTGAATACACAGTTGAAGAGTATAGTCTCTGGCCTGTACAAGTTGACGCTGGGTGGTGGCAGACAGGAGCCAGTCGTCCAGATACGGAAACACCTGGAATCCTTGGCGTCTCAAGTGAGACGCTACCACTGCCATGCATTTGGTGAAGACCCTGGGGGCTGAGGTCAGACCAAAGGGCAGGGCTCGAAATTGAAAGTGACTGGCACCCAGCCGGAAGCGCAAATGATCTCTGGATGCCCTGGCCATTTTGATGTGGTAAGTATGCATCCTTCAGATCTATTGAGCACATCCAGTCGTCCTTCTGTAAGAATGGAAGGATCGATTGAAGCGTGACCATTCGGAACTTTTCTTTCTTGACGAAGGTATTGAGATCGCTTAGGTCCAGGATGGGCCTCCAGTCCCCTGTTTTCTTTGGAACTAAAAAGAACCTTGAGTAAGTCCCGAATCCTTTCTGGTCCGCTGGGACTGGTTGGATGACTCTTTTTTCTAGCAGCTTTGAAATTTCTATAGCTGCTGGCTCTCGCAGATGGGGCAGTACATCTGGGAGTCTTTTCTTTGGAATGGGATGGGATAGGAAAGGTATATTGTAACCTCTGGTAACCACGCTTTTTACCCACTTGTCTGTAGTTATACTTTGCCAGGCCTGAGGGTATAAAGCTAAGCGACCCCCGACTGCCTCCAGAGCAGGACAGTCGGGCCGCCTCTCAGGAGTGCTGGAAAGGTTTACCAGGGAGTGTATCCCTGTCACCTTGATTCTGCGGACCCCCTCTGCCGCCAGGGCGGCGTCTTCCACCTCTGCCCCCTCCTCTGCCTCTAGAAGGGGCATCACCCTGTGTGCTTGGGAAAGATCCTTGGGGTTTTCGAAACCACATTTTTCCACCACGTTGCCCTTTGGGGTATGGTCTGGTTGGGGTGGAAAAACGGACTCCGACAGCAGACAGAGTCTTTACCTCCTGCTCACACCGGGTAAGGGTCTCCTTTACTTTGGGGCCAAAGAGAGTGGCACCGTCAAATGGGGCGTTAGTAAAGGAAGACTTGAAGGCTTCTGCAAATGAACATAAGCGCATCCAGGATCGTCTGCGAAGAGCAATCGCTGAAGCTGCTGCCCTACTCGAACCTTCGGCTGCGTAAGAGATCAGCCTCATGGACGAGTTCACAATGGATGTAAGGGTATTAAGTTGCGCCGTCACCTTCTCTGAGACAGCAGCATCCGTAGTACCCTGGAGGGTATCTCCCAACTCTTTGACTAGATCCCTCTGTAGTCGTGTAAAGTGGGTCAAATAGTTCAGGGATCGCATGGAAAAAGCCGCTGAACTAAAAATGCGCTTCCCATACCTGTCCATTGTCCTAGAATCTTTATTAGGGGGATGGACAGATGAGGAAGATTCCGACATCTCCTTTTTCGTGGCCACTGCCACCACCATAGCGTCCACTGGAACTCCTTTTGTTAAGTAAGTCTTGTCCTGGGGTGCAGTGATATATTTATTGGGTTTCCTTGGGACTGGTTCCACTGTGTCAGGAGCCTCCCACGCCCTTCGAGCAATAAGTTCCATTAATTCATCGAAGGGCGGAGTGACCCAGGAGGAAGAAGGGCGAGCACCGAATGCCTTCAGCAAGACTGACTCATCCTCAGAAGGGGGGAGGGACTGCCAGTCACCTCTCTGTTTCAGGATCTCCAATATGTCCGAAAAAGAGACATCTTCTGAAGGTGACTTAGGGGACCCTTCTGACTCATCTAAGTCAGTATCGGATGTCAAGGATTCTTGTGGAGAATCTAAGTGTCTCCTCTTACACAATCTTTTCCTAGGGACTTCTTCGTGGGGAGCATCCGAAGAAGCCTCCGAGGAAGAGGGGGCACCCTCCAGGGGTGGCTGAGACACCGGTGCTCGACGCTTGGATGTGGCCGTGGGTGCAGAGGAGGATAACGGCCCTTTATGGGGAGGAGAGGTTGCTTCCACTGATGTGGTTGTCTGGGTAGACAACACCTTCCTCATTAGATCGAAGCCCCGGGTCCCGAGTGAAGAATCTCCGGTTCAAGAAATGGGAAGAATCCCGAAACAGGCACGAAGGCATCGACCCGAGGACGGAGCCGAATCGATCCGCCGAGGCCCGAGGGAAGAGTCGGAACGAACGTCGGTTCGACTCTCGCCCGGAACCAAGGACAGATCGTCGGCTCCGAGACTCCGGTACGGTCCGACGGAGTCGAGTGAGAGGAACAGACCGAGAAAAGGACGGTTCTGGACCCGAGGGCTCCACAATCAGAAGATCAACCTCTTCCGGCTCCAAAGACTGGACAGGTCTCGGAGGAGGAATGGATGGAGACAATGGGAGGCCTTCAAGTTTCGACACCAACTGGGTGGAAACTGAAATAAGTTTGGACAGGGCCGAATGCTCCAATAACTTCTGCACCACACGATCGACATCGACATCGGAGAGCTTGGAAGAAGAACGGGTCGAAGGAACCGAAGACGGAGCCGACCTCAATAAAGTCGATGGAGGGAGCTCCATCACCGGTTCCAAGACTCGAGGCTCAGGAACCGACACCAGTTGAACACTTGGCCCCGAAGTCTGTGGAACCGGTGATCTAACTTTACTCGAAGAGCTCGGAGCTGATGACTTGGGCTCCGACGTCTTCGATTCCTTAGAGGATTTTGATGCCTGGTCGGAAGCATCAAGAGCCTCCTGAAAGGAAGGTTTTAATAACCCTCTGTCCATGAGTTTCCTGCGCCTATCTGTCATGACCCTCCCACTAAAAGAGTGACAAATTGAACAGTCCTCTTGTAAGTGGAGAGGGCCAAGGCAGTAGACACAGGAACTATGGTTGTCAGTAACTGACATTTTTTGGCCACACTGACAACGCTTAAAGCCTGATTTAATTTTCTCAGACATTTTACAGGAAAGAGAAAAGTCAAGTCCAGTATAAGAGTCAAATCCGGTAGAAAAAGGTCAAATCCGATGTAAAAGTCAGTCCGGTTGTCAAATTTAAGTAGGGTTGGTAGGCCCCGAAAAACTCTAACCAGTTAAATAAAGTTAACGGTACCGAGAAATTCTACCTACACACACACATACACTAAGTATACCAAAAGGTACTATTAGAACAAATTTTCTCTAAAATATAACAAAAATAAAGTTATATCTTATCTCAAGATGCTCGAGCTAGCTCCCAGCGATGCGAACGCAGCAGCGGCAAACTAGATCTGAGGTAAAGGCAGAGGGGGATTGTGGGTATTAGATTGTCTCGAGCTTCTTCTCGATGCAGAGCTTGCAAGCGGCCGACACGGAGCCGAGGATCGGCTCCGAACCCATGTGTAAGAACAAACGGCGAGATTGAACACTATCACATTCACTGTTGAAATATTTCTGCATGGACAAAATCCCTTACTAAATCTATTTGCCAGCCTCCAGTTCAATTGGTGCTATGGCTTTAATATACTGGTGTGTTTGCTAATGCCTTCCAAATATCTCCACCATTACATACCAGTTTTGCAGTGTGGTAACCACCTGACATGCCCATACACCTTTATCCATCAATATGCAGCTACTCCTATTCAGGTGAGTATGTGAATTCATTTTCAGACTTAAGGTGTGGAAGCTGCACTGAATAATTCTAGGTGCTTGTTCAGGTTTCACATGGTGCTTGCTTAGAGCTACTCTCATGTTAAGCCACTATGAATATGTTGCACTGCCACCTCTGATGCCAGGGTAATGTTTTAATATTTCTATTCCCGCACTGCACACTAGCAGTATCTGGTGCAAATACAACAGAAAAGTATGCAAGTGATACACCACCTAAGCATCATTTGCCGTGCAAAATGTACAAGTATGCATACCAAATTTCTGTGTTTCCAAACATCAGTGTTACTACACTACTACTGAATAAAATGAACAGCACTCAGGCTGGGGGAAGGACAAGGGAGCCATGACATCACAGAATGGGTGGGTCTTATTATTTTAGCTAGAATCAGATGACGGCTGTGATGATGTCACTTTGGGGGAGGGAACTGATTAAAAAAAAAAAAAAAGTACCTGCACTGCCTGGCCTTGATGATATCAGTAATTGGGCAACTCCAGCAAGCTTTATTCAAACGTGAGAGAATCATTTTGTAAGTGAAACCATCACAGTATGAGAAGGTAGGCTTCTGTTACAGAAGTAAGGGGAATTATAAAAATTGTAAATGCTTTATTGTTGTTGCTTTACAAAGGACAATGTAAATAGGGAGGAAAAGGGCCGTGAAGTTGAGGAATACATTAGAGAAACCTGTTGTACTCCTGTAAGTGATAAACCCAAAGAGAAAATTACTACCACAAGTATGCCAATGTTCTGTTAGATATCAGTGTTTCTGCTTATTTCCAACTTGAAAACCAACATTACTTGCAATACTGCAACAGGGTTTCTTCTTGCTGATATATAAACAATGTGGAAAACAAGACAGAAAGGGTGTTAAGAAAAGTCTGAAAATCATCAATACATTTTTGGAACGTATAAATACAAGCTATTCTACAGTTCTCAGTGTACCTTGCTACCCTCAATGATCTCAGGTATAATGATATTAAACATAACTTAAGGTGCTAGAAAGGACATTTGTCCATCAGTGAATAAACAAAATAAGATTTTTTGAAACTAAACACAGTTGTAATTCCTCTTGAAGGGAAACGTGATGCAAGACTTACCATGGAGATTATTTCTTTGTACTATTCAGTTTTGGAATTCTAGTTGGCCCAGCACTTCAGAAAATCTGAAGTGCAGGTTGGATAACACAGACTGCTCTACCAGTTTATCTAATAAAGGTGATATTTAGCTGAAAAAAGCTGCAATTATCTAATTATGTTAATCACTAGGAATTTCACAACATCATAATCAATTAAAATTGAATTAATACAATCAATAACAGAAATTCCACACCCTTTTCTCACACCTCTAACCTTAAGATAAGCTGTAAGTCCCACTATTTGAGGAACATTAAGCTACTTGTTGAACAACATGCATCAGGTGAGTCCTCAAGGATCCAGAGTACTTCCAAACAAGGGTCCTAATGGAGAAATGGAATCAGCAAGAACAGGAGAAAGATTGCTGGAACTGAATTCATCATCAAGCCATAGTGAGTACCTTCACATCATGGACCCTGTTTTAACAAAATCTCACTAAGACAATACTGACTGTTGACTTTACTTTATATTTTTATTTATTTATTTTATTTTACATTTGTTGACCGGGCTAGTCTAACTGGATATATGTCCATTTTCAGTAGAGGCCCAGGGAGATCAGCTCCGAGGAAACAAACAAAATCACATATACAAAAATTGATGTATACAATGAACATTGCAGGTGCAGTACAGAGAATAATCAAATAGGTAATTCGTTCATAACATAGTGCAGAATATACAGATACAATTAGTACAATACAAAATGTAGTTGCAATACATCATAAAGAAAAAGATGGCAGCTGAATTATACAATATATTAGTATACAAGTAGTCAAAGAAAAAGTAGGAGCTGAAATTATACAATATATTAGTAAAAGTAGTCTCCTTAATGAGATTCTGAAGATGTAAGTAATAGTATAGAACGACAAGGTAAGTTATTAAGATAAGGAACTTGATTACTGAGAAGAGGAGGGTAGGTTGAACCAAGTAAGAAGAGCTAATTGATCAGTCAGGTTTAGTACAGGGGCACAACCAGTGTGTTCTGTGGAAAAGTTTCAATTTGACTTTAAAAAGTGATATAAAGGGGAAGAGAGGAAAGTTCGTTAGGAAGAAGGTTCCAGGATTTTCCAACAGTAATAGAGAAAAGACAGTCCCCAGCCCTGTTGTTTAATTTGCAAATATTTACAAGAAGTTTATGTGATGATCATTACGTCTTTAGATTGTTGTAGGGGATAATGAGGGTAGACAGTATAGGGGTATTGGTAGGTTGGTAAAGGGTTTTATGGACAATGGTCAGTTGGTGGAATTTAAGCTGATTTTGTAATTCAAACCATCCTAGCTGCTTTAGATTAAAACAGTGGTGGGTTCTGAAAGGGTTATCTGTAGCAAATCTGGCTATGTTATTGTATCAGTTTTCCATTTTATTAATGTTGTTTTTAGAGAGATTAGTATATATAGGTGAGGCATAGAGGAGAGTAGAAATTAGATGGGTGTGAGCAATAGTTATTCTAGCTGCAGGAGAGGAAGGGTTTGATCCTGTAGAGAGAGCCTAGTTTTCTATCAACAGATTTTAGGGTATTGTTAATATGGGTGTCGAAGTTAAGGTTGCTATCTATGGTGATAACTAGTAGTTTGGTAGTTGGATCTGGGGATATGAGAGTACCATTATTGGATGTTACTGTGAAGTCTATTGGGGAGGACGTACAAGTAGGAGTAAAAAAGAGGAGTTTAGTTTCTTTGGGGTTCAGAAGGAGACAGAGCTGTGTAAACCATTGTTCAACTGTGTTAAACACATTTTGTGCAAGGGAGTGAAGTTCAGATATAGATGTGGCTGAGCATATAAGTGTGAAATCATCTGCATATTGTATGCATGTAGCTTGGGGGATTGCTAGGTGATGGTCGTTGATAAATATAGAACAGGAGAAGTCCTAATATGGACCCTTGAGGAACACCAATGTTAACGGGTAGATGGGTAGATAGAATGTTATGCCAAAGTACAGCCTGTTGTCTGTTATCTAAGTAGGACTGGAACCATTTTATAGCTACTGCATCTAGTGACAGGGATTTGAGGATATTTATAAGTATCTGGTGATTTACCATACTGAATGCCTTAGACAGATCTATAAACAGTGCAGAGGAAAGCATATCGAGGTTATGTTTTTTGTTAATACAGTCAGTAAAGGAAAGGAGGGCAGTAGTAGTACTGTGGGAAGGTCTGAAACCATGTTGAGAGTTTGAAAGTAAGTTATTTTGGATTAGGTGGTCTAGCAATTGTCTGTGGATGCATTTTTCCATGATCTTTGCTAAGGGAGAAAAGTAGGGCTATGGGACGGTAATTGGAGAGTTCAGTAAAGTTCCCACCCTTGTGACGGGGGATAATATGGGATACTTTCCAGATTCTAGGGATATGTCCTTCATTGATGGTTCTATTGATGAGAATGGAAATGGGATAGGTGATGGATTTGGCTGCCTTTTGTAGATATTCAGCGGGTAGTTGGTCTGCTGAAGGAGTGCACGGTTTCAGTTTTTGGATAAGGGTAAGAATATATGTTGTTGGGACTGGTTGGAAGAGAAATGGAGAGGATGGGTTAGAGTTAGAGTTGGATATAGTTAAGTTCTGAGCAGATAACTGACTGGCAAGATTTTTGAATGTCCTCATTGAAAAAGGTATTCAAGGCATTAGCAGTCTGCTTGGGATTCTCCTGGTCTGTGCCTTGTGGGTTTGGTGTGATGGATTGACCTGGGTGTAATACTCACCCAGAACTTTTGTGGTTTATTATGGTGAGTCTGCTGGAATTGTAGGTAGTAGTTTCTTTTGTCAGACAGTATAGCTTTTTTAGTTTCATTTCTCAGCTGTCTGAAGTTTTGTTGGTATACTGGGTTTTTAGTTAAACGAGATCTATTCCAGTATTTATTTTTGAGATGGATTTTTTGCCTGGTTTCTTTTGAAAGCCATGGGGCAGATTTAGTTCTCATTCTAACAGAACGGGCTGGTGCATGGTGGTCTAGTATGGCTAAAAAGTTAGAATTAAAGTAATTAACAGCTTCCTCCAGTGTGAGATACTTTAAGGGAGACCAGTTAATATGCTCTTAGTTCTCTCTGGAAGAGATCGGGGTTGAAGTTTTTCTTGGTTCTAACTGTCCTAGGTATGGTTGGATTAGGTAGATTGAATTTAAGCCTGATGACGTAGGTTAGTGAGTGGTCACTTACATCATCAGGGAGGGTTCCAGCTTCATATGTCTGGGGATGATTATTTATGAGAATCCAATCTAAGGTACTTTTTCTCTTATTAGGCTTGTTTATCCTGGTAGGGGAGGTAATAGTTTGAGAAAAAACAAAAAGGTTAACATGGCTGGTAGGGTGGCTACTGCTACAACACTTCCAATGTTAAAATCACCTAGGATTATTGTTTCTTGGGGTAAATGTTGGGATAACCAACAAAGGATATTTTCTACGGTGGCAATGTTATTACCAGGAGGAAGATAGATACAGATAATATAGATGGATTTGAATGTGTTAAGTTGAAGCTTGGTAATAAGAATTTCAGTGTTGAAGTCTTGAGATGGTTTATAGTTGTAGGTAGTACTCTGTAACCCAGATTTAAATACGATAGCTACACCACCAACCTTTTTGGTTGCACGGTCAAGTCGCAAAATATTATAACCGGGTGGGATGACTTTATTGTCTTTAGTTACAGGTAAGAATGTCAAAAGAGTAGACTTCCAAGAGAGCATGGGGTTGTGTGACTTTGTTATTAATGCTACGTATGTTGAGGTGTGCTAATAAGAGTGAGTTAGGTGATTTGATAAGGGAAAGGATAGTAGAGGGGTTGGTGTTGAGGAGTTGAGTGTTAGTAGCAGTTGTTGGGCCTGGGTTTGGGTGAATGTCTCTCTCTTTTAAAGAGAAGAGCAGTGTTTGAAGTCTGGGATTTGGGAATTTACTATACAGAGGTAGAGATTTTCTGGGATTGGGCAAGTCATATCTAATGTGGGCTATCCTATGGTATTTTGCTAGTAGACAGCTGGGTGTAGATGTTATGTTAACATGGTTAGTGAAAATAGGTAGAGAAGGAGAGGTAGATAGCTTACTGAGGTAGAGAAGCTGAGGATATAATAGGTGTTCATAGGAGGTTAGCAGGTAAGCTACAGTTAGAGGTGGTAGAAGTGTAAGTATGAGTAACCTCTGTAAGAGGGCTGGGGTGGGTAGCTTATACATCTGGAAGGGTAAGTTGTTAGGTTGCTGTTATAGGGTCGGAGGCATACTAGGTGCGGAAAGGAATAGGTGAAGGGTGTGGTGGGAGAGATAGTGAGTGGTAAGTGAAAGGAGGGAATTGGAGTTAAGTGGCCAATGGTGAAGGGTTTGTGAATTGGTGGAAGAGGGAAGGGGTGTGGTTAGATGGTATAAGAGTAGGATCCCTGGGGCTGGGTGGGATTTGGGGGTAGGGTAGGGGAGAGGAGTGAGCCCGCATGGCAAACGGAGCAGATAGAGACAAGTGAAGGAGAAGCTAGAGAAGAAATCATCAGCAATGCTAGTAACTGAAGGAAAGTTAGGCAAGTCAGGAGTGGGAAAGATAAGAGATAAAACAGAAGTCTATGAGAAAAAAAAACAGGTGGATGTAGACAGTTGAAGTAAAGTGTAAGTGAGAAAATAAGAGCAGGTCTAGGACTTAAGAGATGTAGTGTAATTACAGAAGAAATACAGAGGGATAAGCAGGACATAAAGGATGGGATAAGGGTGCAACCTAGTGGGCAGATCTAGTATTGCAGGTAAGTATGTAAGAGAGCTTGCTGGTTTAGAACTAGGGAAGGAGTGATAGCTAGTAAAGGAGGTTATTATAAAGTAGAAGAGGTTTGTTGGATACATGGTAGATAGGAGGGGGGTAAAGGCTGCTGGTTGTTCAGGCGCGTAGCGTACTTTAGAACCTCTGAAGCAATAGTAGACGGTAGTCAGCTTTACAAGCAGGACTTAGACAACCACATACTTTCTTGCTTCCTTGAGAGAGGGTGCAGGAAAAATAAGGCTGTTAGATGAGATTGCAGATATTTCTTTGTGTTGGACCAAATAATTGGTAACAAGAGAGGGGGTCCCTTGGAAGAACTTATATCCTATAGAGAAATGTGGTGGCAGATAGCCTTGGAAGCCAATCGAAAACCTGGCTTAAATGACCATATATCTATTCAGCCTCTATTGAAAATAAGAGCTGAAAGAATATGAAGAAAAGGGTGTGATAATAAATGTTACCAGGAGGTGGCACCATAGTTGCATAGAATACATATGTTCACAATGAAATATATGTACATATATATTTTTTTATGTTTTTCATACACTTTTTCTTATCAATCTATTTCTTTTCATTCACTTTTAAATGCAATTTTTAAAGGTAATTTTATAAATACATTTCTAATTATTTATTTATTTATTTAATATATATTAAAAATTAAATAAGTAAAAAAAAATTTTTAAAAAAGGTTTTAGAATTACATAAGAAATAACTGTGTTTTTGGAATTAATTATTTATTATTTATTATTTTTTTATGAACAATAATAAAATGAGTAATTAATTAGTATATTATGAAGGCTGGAAACAGATTGGTTGATTGATTTTACACAATATATAAAAGGGTAACTAGGAACTGTTGTTTGTATCTGATGAAGTCCAGTAGTGACGAAAACGCTGAGTGAGAAGGCGTTCATTGTGTATTTCCTGTGTGTTTTACTGTGGATTAAACGTTTCAACAAACTTGGAAGAGTTTCTTTGCCTTGCCTCCAGTTCCGGTTTTGGTTTTTAGTTGGTTTGGAGAATCGCGGTGTTGGCAGACACCGGGTTGGTGTTTTTTCGTAATTACAGAAGAAATACAGAGGGATAAGCAGGACATAAAGGATGGGATAAGGGTGCAACCTAGTGGGCAGATCTAGTATTGCAGGTAAGTATGTAAGAGAGCTTGCTGGTTTAGAACTAGGGAAGGAGTGATAGCTAGTAAAGGAGGTTATTATAAAGTAGAAGAGGTTTGTTGGATACATGGTAGACAGGAGGGGGGTAAAGGCTGCTGGTTGTTCAGGCACGTAGCGTACTTTAGAACCTCTGAAGCAATAGTAGACGGTAGTCAGCTTTACAAGCAGGACTTAGACAACCACATACTTTCTTGCTTCCTTGAGAGAGGGTGCAGGAAAAATAAGGCTGTTAGATGAGATTGCAGGTATTTCGATAGGTTCCTTTGTCACCAGGTAGGTAGGTTCTTAGAGACTATATCAGGAACAGTGCAATGGGGAGCAGGGTACTTTAGGGAGAAAAAGAGAGACAAACGTGGAGGAGAGAAAAAAAAAGAGTTCGCACATAGCAGGTAGTTATGACAAACAAACAAAAAAAGCTTTACATGAAGACACAATTAATAAAGTAGCTTATATTCGTGCCCTTATTTTTGAAAGAAGCTATTGGAACCACTTTTAAGCTAGCAGTACTGTGACATTATAAAGTAGTCTAAACTATCTTTTAGAGTAACTCCGAATCAGGTTTACTGAAATTGGGAGCATTTCATTGAGAAAGACAGTTGGTACAAAAAAAATAAATGGGTGCACAGGTCCCAGGAAAGAAAATGCTCACTCCTGGCATAAGTACTGGTGTTAGGACTAGGGAAAACAAAAACATACAGTGTAGAATCTTTAGAATGCAAACATTTCTACCATAGACTAGGCCATTCTGCAGCCTTGGCTCTCAGTGTGAATTTCTTGGCGAGCACGCCTCGGACACATATCATGGCTATGACAAGAGACTTGATAATAACCCTCTATCTTCTTCTTTCGTCTTTTCACGGTTAGGGGTCGCCACAGCGTAACTCCGGTCTGCTAATGATTGGCAGCAGATTTTTACGGTGTCGAGTTGCCAGCCCAACTCCCAACCTTCAACGAAGGCACACCCATTCACGTATGTCTTTCGAATGCCACTCGACCGCGGGGAGGACATACAAACTCCATACAGAAGGCGCTCCAGCCGAGAATTGAAAGGGAGTACCTCTTGCTGTGAGGCGAAAACTCTACCGCTGCACCAAATAACCCTCTATATTACACATTAATTTTATGTAGCAATTCCTGTTGCTGGTACTGTTTTTGGAACATGTAAACTATTACTGCATTATTTTTTTCTTTAACTAATACAACTTGTTCATCCAGGTGTTGGGGGTCATCTTGGAAACTGCAATATTTATTCCACTTAGCGTAAAGGTATTTTGTCTAGATCCAAAGAAGTTATAATTTCCCTTATAGTCAGCACTAATCAGACCCATTACAGAATACAATGTTGCATTCATATGTCTGTCAGTTGATATATCAACAAATTTACAAAGCCCCAGAGATTCCTAAAAAAAGATCTCTTGCCTTAACAAAACTTTCAGAGTTGTTAGCTAGCTGGTTCTTGTTTCTTTAGATTTGTTTAATTACTACTTATAGTGTGACTTGGCATACCATTCTTTTGTTATGTTTATTTACTATTTATAGCCTGCCCATAAGCTAAGAGCTGCAAACTTGTAGCTGAATAGTGATTAGGAAATACATTTTCATATTTTCCTTTAAATTACTTTTCCCAAAGCATCATTTGTTGCTTGTTTGTGACCAGGGCAGCATTAGCTTGTGCTTATCTTAGCTTGGCTGCACTAATTCACTTCTTGCTATGAGCTGCATGTCATTCTGTTGACAACCCGATATTAACCTGATAGAGTCTAGGGGGGGTAACTAGGGTTGTACTACTAGTTTTCCTGAGCACTTAGCCAGTCAACACTTAAAGCACTGGAGAATATGGAGGGTGAGTCTAGTGTAGTAACCAGCTCATGTTTACTGATAATGAACTTCTACTTAACACAGGAAATTCTGTGAGAAATATAAATACCTAGCCAATTTACACCATAAGCATTACAAAGGCACACCTTCACCTAAACCATTAACATAGCTCTCAACCTTCCATCTCCAAAATGAGGAATGCTAGCATTCATAATGTGGAACAAATGGGCAAAATATGGAACACATACTAACGGCTTACTAACAACTTCAACTAGGAAGGTCAAACCATGGTTAAAGTATGCTGGTTTTACTTATAAAATAGATCTTTTAATGAATTAATATGATTCATAGCTATTTACCATAGATATCAGTTAAAATCTTCCTAACACTGAATTTGTGACAGACCCTTTCTATGTGGAACTTCAGGAATGTGAACTTTTTAAGACCTGAAATGAGGTACGTTCCTCATAATGAGGTACACTTGAGTGGTATGACCATTACTACATGTTTCAGACAAAACATACTAATTTGTCATACAATGATGCAAAAACAAATCTTTGCCAAAGCCATCTAGTACTTGTAGGAACAGACTTCAGTGAAAGTCCCTCTACTCCCCATCAACAAGTCACCAACAGCCAAGTTCTTCCCAATCAAGTAATGATTACATACAGTTATGCAAGTCCTACTTACCTGTAACAGTAGAATTTCACACTGCCTCAGGGTCATATGGGTTCTGTGCACTACAATAATACAAACTTGCAGCTTTCCAGAACTCATGAGCACCTCCTCTGATTCCCTCTGACAGAGGATTGGCTAAGCCCCTTCCATCTGGGGAAGCTAAACGCCTGTCACAGGAAGTCAGTTATTCAGGCTTTTAGTGCTAAGAAGGAAGAAATAACAAGGTCCAGAAGCAACAAATTCCTGAAACCAACCAATCTGCAGCCACAAAATACCAATAAAAATAACCAAAGCCAAACAATAACACAACAAATTTGGAAACAATCAAACTATAAACTTAAGAGATTGCTGTAAGGCTAGCTTCCAGGTCATCACTGCCAATCAACAAAGAGGGTATGACAATGTACCCCTTTGTTTATTCAGGAACCACATGACTGTGGTGCTGTCTGTGACCAATAAAAGAGGGACCTGGATACCAAATGTGGTGATTTTTTTTTTAATGTCTGAATAACTGCTAACATTTCATGATGTTTATCCGCTTTGTAGGATCCAAAGGACCCCATTCACCTTGCACTAAAACTCTCTTGGACACTATCCCTCATGCAAAATCTGTAGGGTCCATCTGGACTAATTAAACTGAGGTCTGGATTGAGAAACAACTGATACCTCCACCACTGTAACTCTTGTTTTGCAAAATCTAGCATTGGTACCTGGAACTCTAAAGGAAGCAGGCGCTGGGTCCAACAGTTTTTAAAGTACCAGCGAATCTTTCTCATGTGGAGTCTGGCCAGTGATGTCATGAGGCCTAATATTTTGAGGAAAAATTCTCGTGGAGGCAGTTTCTTGAAAAGAAAAATCTCTGAAGATGTCCTGAACAGTCAGGACTTTGTCTAGAAAGGCCACACATCCTTTTCTATCCATCATACATCATGCTTTTCGGCCCCAACACTTGGGCCGAACCAGAAAAGGAGGGGGAGTATCAATATTCGTCAAAGATACCCACACCTCCAGGTTGGTGGCACAGCACGAAGCATCAGAGACTATCCATGTGCAACTAACAGTGGATAAAACTGCCTTCCAGTTTACAGCCTGCTACAAATCACCCCCCCAAACCAAGGAACCCCACTCGGCCTTCCTGAAAATACTAGAAAATATGAAGGTCTCTCCAAACACCATTATATTGGGCGACTTCAACTACCCAAACATAGACTGGGAGCATTACTCTAGCTCCAACACCCAAGCTCAAAGGTTCCTAGAATTTGTAAACTCAAATGCTATGGAACAACTTGTTACCACTCCCACAAGAGGGGAAAACATAGTGGACCTGATCATCACCAACATGGGGACTATATGCTCCAGACCAGAAGTGTATCCCTCACTGGTAAGATCAGACCATAAACTAATCTCACTGGATAGTCACATCCCGACCCCCCCCCCCCGCCCAGAAAACCACAGTGAAAATCTTCTCTAAAGCAAATTTCACACTCCTCAAAACCGAGGTGGAATCCTTCAGAGCCCCCGGGCCTGTGGAAAATACGGCCCAGACCGCAGAATCCTTTATAAACGCATTCTATGAACACCTTCAGGAATGCATGGATCATGCAATTCCAAATAAAACCAAGACCCAATCCTCCAAAGGCAGACGTCCTGTCTGGTGGACCCCAGCCATAAACAAACTATACAACAGAAGGAGGAAGCTACTACATGATAGAGCAAAATCCCAAAAAGGGAAGGCATCTCTGATCAGTGTTAGCAAAAAACTACGGGCACTCATAAAATCGTCTAAGGCCAGCTTCGAGAGAAAAATTGCACAGGACACTAAGGATAACCACAAGGCTTTCTTTAGTTATGTTAGGAACCTAGGTGGGAATCCCCAGATATGCTCAGAATTGGTCCAAAATGACAAAAAATACACTGAACCCACAGACATTGCCAACATCCTAACTGACAGATTCAGTGCAAACTCCGCCCCCCCACCTCCCCACCAAAAGGGCAAATATCTATTCCCAGCAGAGTGCTGCCCCCCTGACATCTCAGATGTTCAGGTAAGAGCCGCCCTCTCCAAAGCAAAAAACACAGTATCAATGGGACCAGACAGTGTCCCGGGCTGTGTCCTACATGAACTCCAAGAAGAGCTAAACCCAAACATAAAACTACTTTTCAATCTCAGCCTTAACACAGGATATGTACCCAAAGACTGGCGTACAGCAACAGTGGTCCCTCTCCACAAAGGTGGTGCCTCAACGGATCCTGGAAACTATCGCCCCATAAGCCTGACTTGCTTGGTCTGCAAAGCTATGGAAAGGATCATCATGGACCTCATAAATAAAGATATTGGGGACCTACAGACACTGGATCCTACCCAGTTCGGCTTTGTTAAGGGCAGATCCTGCCTCTTAAACCTGGTAGATTTCTTTGAAACAGTCACCAAGGCCATTGACGAGGGGAAGGTGGTCCACACAACCTACCTGGACCTCGCAAAAGCCTTCGATACAATACCCCACTCGGGCATTATAGATAAGCTCACCAGCTTAAATATAAACCTCTATGTCACTAGATGGGTTGCAAACTGGCTCAAGGACAGAACCCACATGGTTAGAATTGCTGGAGCCATGTCAGACTCCAAACCAGTTACAAGTGGCGTCCCACAAGGCTCAGTCCTGGGACCTCTCTTGTTCGGTATATATTTCTCGGAGGTACAGGCCAACATGGAAGGACTGTGGCTGACCAAGTTCGCAGATGACTGCAAACTGGGCGCCATAATCGACTCCCCAGCCGACACAGGCATCCTCCAAAAGGGCCTCAAAGAAACAGACAACTGGTGCCAGAGCCATGGCCTCAAGCTAAATGCCAAAAAGTGTATAGTCATCCCCTTCGGCACAAACAAAGTGCCCACAAATTACCACATAGGTGGTAATCCATTAAGTACGGAAGAAGTATTTAGGGACCTGGGGACCCAAGTTGATAGCAATCTTTCATTTGACAACCACGTGGCCAAAGTGGTTAGAAAAACATTTTATATAGCCCACCTAATCATGAAGGGATTCACATCTATATCAGGGGAGGTCATTGTGCCTCTTTACTCATCCCTCATCAGGCCCATAATTGAGTACAATGCCCCTTTTGGGATGTACCTTACCAGACACCTGGCGGCAACTGGAAAGACCCCAAAAGTACCTCACCAAGAGGATCAAAGGACTCAAACAGATGCCATATGCTGCCCGGTTAAAGAAACTCCAGCTCTACTCAGTGGCATACCGCCTGCTCAGAGGCAATCTGTGCCTGACGTATAAAGCCATGTCCAATCCGGAATTAATGGACATGCTGCACCTCAGAAAATCCAAATCCCATCGGGCTACGCGCTTGAGAGACTTGAACCTCAGCACTGAAATAAATAAGACATGCTGGAGGGACAGATTCATAACCCAGAGGCTCCCTTCACTCTGGAATAAAATCCCAGTCCAGGTTAGACCGAGTCCCTCATTGACTCTCTTCAAGAGGAATCTTGATGAGTGGATGGGGATCGTAGGTTTACCCTGGGTATCACTTCTGTGTCACTGTTAGACAGAGGCACAGTATACTAACCTCGAAAAAGGGCATAGCAAAATTAATTTAAAATGGGTGGTGAAAGCCACTCTGGCTAGGCTTATAAATGCCCTAGGGCAGATAAGCCTAGCATGAACCTATGAACCTATGAGACAGAACTTTTGTAGGTTCAACTTGAAGTTGACAGCAACTGTAATGTAATGATAAGCATCCTCCAGATGTAAAGCCACCATAAAACAGTGGTCTGGAAGAAAGGGTAGGACCATCTGTCGGGTAAGCATTTTGAATTTGGGTGCTTTCAGACAGATATTTAGGTATGACAAATCTAACACTAGTCACCACAATAGCTCCTTTTTGGGTACCAAAAAGATTCTGGCGTAAAATCCTTTCCCTTTTTGTGGTACATGAACAATTTCTATAACCTCTGCTTGCAACCCGTGAAGGAGTACTGGAGAGGACAGATGTATTTGGTCTGACAAGTGTGGGGGATTTCCTTGAAGGCAGGAGGATTTTCTGTCCACTGCTAAGAGTATCCTGACTCAATTATTTTCAGCATCCACTTGTCTGAGACTATTTTTGACCAGGCTGCTGGGCTGAGCAAAAGCTTCAGGGAAGGGGAAAAAGGGAAGAATGACAGGAGGAAGGGACAGGATGTCCTGAGTCTTGACAGTCATTCTTTAGCAGGAGAATGATCTTTTTGGGAAAAGAACCCATTTTATTTGGTTTGGAAACATTATCTTTCTGGCATTTCCTCTTGGTACCCCTTCTGCCCTTTAAAGTTGAACTCCTCATTAGAGGAGAACCTAGGAATATGAAACATGCTACATATCCCATGCAACAATTTACCTCTATTATCCCATTGTTTGACAATCTGGGTAACAGCAGGACCAAGCACAACCTTGGAACTTAAAGGAGTACTGAAAATCTCAACCATATCCTCTCAATACAACAGAAGTGGCTGCATTTCTAGAAAAAGTGTCCACACCTTCCAAGATATTCCTCAAAGAATGTTTCAAAACCCCAGTCACATTACAAACAATTCCATTCATATACCACGTCAGGTCAGTAGGCAAAGATACAGCAAAGACATTTGAAGTGTAAGCACACATGAAGCTCCGATAATTTAAAATTCTAAAGACTAGATTACTAGACTGAGCCAATTGTTTTCCTTGAGATTCTAACCACTTGCCAGTTTTTGGTGGCACAGGGTTAGAAGAAGTTAAGGTTCTCTTGTTAGAGTTGGCAGATTCAGAAACCACAGCTGTAAGAGAGCTGCAAGACCAGCGTACACCTTGTACTTCTTCATAGTCTTTTTTAGGAACTGGTTTAGTAGCCAAAGTGGTTTTACATGCAGTGTTATAGATGTCCTAGGGCCAGTAACAGAAGAGGAAGAGCGAAAATATTTGTAATCTCATCTGCAATAAGATCGTAAACTCTGCCATTCTCTGGGTGTAGCTTCAGACTGCTTCTAGTCAAATACATCTCTAAACCTACCTAGCATCTTTGGAAAGGTGAACACTTGCCTTAGATTTTGAACCTGTTCACCTTCCGAAGAATACGACTGGATGGACTCAAAAATGTGCACTACTGTCTGTATCAAGAGTTCCCATAAAAATCTGCAGCGCTACACTTATATATCTAGGGAAGGTAGTCCCACAGTCTTTCTGAATAGATGCAGAGTGTATGAGATTAGCTGACTAAAACACTCAACTAAGGAAACCACATAAGCCTATTACATGGTAATAACCTGATTGTCTGTCATGTGGTGGAGTTACTGTATCTTCCTGCAATGAGCTACACTACAGAACAAAATATCTGGGGACAGAGTATTAGGTCTTTGTAAGTGTCTTTTACCCTGGACCCCTCCTGCTCCTAAAGGGCTTGATTTTCCCAGACCTGGACCAGGTGCTGCAACAGCACTGGAGAATGTAACTAACCCATGTACCATAGAGGGTTGCAGGCTTATACCAGAGCGTGAAGGGGAAGTGGTCTGCAGACCAGCTAAGTCAACACCAGATTCACAAAACACAGGCTAAGGCATGTTTTTATTGATTTATTTTGCTTTTTAGGTACTACTGGATTGGGGGGGCACTTGTATCAGGATCTATCAAGTCAGGGGGGAAAACACCAGCCAGAACACTGACACTATTAAGGGCTGATAAAGGACAGAAGGAATAGAAAATGTAAAGTATATCCCCACACAGCAAATGGCTAAATTGGGTAAAATATAGCAGAAAAAGTTAATTGTGTTATGCCTTGTTCTACAATTTCCACAGTGTAGTAAACAGCAGCACGTCATTACAGCACAAAGTAAAATTCTCTTGCCCAAACACGTTACAAAAAATCATATATATGTCCTTAAATTAAACAGCATAAATAAGCCTTTAAAGATTCCCATGTCAGAAATGAAAAAAAAAAAAAAAACAGAAAATAAAAATGAAGCAATCTGCACTAAAATCATGATTTAATTATAAAAACAGCTAGAACGGTGTCAAGTTAACTGTAAATATCATATAAATGAAAAAAGTGAAAACTGGAGTATTTTCCTATCAAAAATTCAAAATGAAGCAGGTAAACAACAGAAACATGAGACCTAGCATTCAACTGACATGACAGAACTTCAGTTCCCCAGTACAAGTCATAGATTAGAAAAGCCCTATAACTAATTTAAACCCTCTTTTATTTTATAACACTTATACTGGGATATATACCAATGCACTGTATAAACACCTATACAATTGCATTGACTCAGCCATTCCTCATAGGACCAAAGCAAGATCCTTAAGAACAACCAAGCCTGTCTGGCGGACATCTGCCATAAACAGATTATATAATAAAAGGAAGAAACTGCCGTCTAAGAGCAAGAAGGAACAATCTCAGAATTGGAAGCATACCGTTTGTCGGCTTGAACAAGCAAATAAGACATCTTGTAAAGTCCTCTAAAGTTAACTACGAATTTAGATTAGCACCCTAGCTAAGAATAACAAGAAGGCATTGTTTAACTACATCCAAAACCTTAAAGGAAAAGCCTAGATTTGTGCTGAACTGATAGTGAATGGTACCACAAATATACTGAACCAGTGGAAGTAGCCAACCTGCTAGCGGACAAGTTCAGTGAAAACTTGTCTCCGCTGTCCCTGCCACATTTACCCCAAGGCATTCCTACCACCTATTCTCCACCTAGTATTTCTAAAGAACAGATCTTAACTGCTCTCTCCAAGACCAAAAACACAGTCTCTATGGGACCTGATAACATCCCAGGCTGCATTCTCAATGGTTTAAAACAAGAAGTTATGTACTCACCATAACGTTCGATGTATGTAGTCCATCTCGCCTTACATTCTTACCCCTAGGTTCAGAGCCGTACTCTAGCTCAAAGTCTTCAATTGGCTCGTGGCTAAGACGTATCCCATCATGCAACAGGCCCATTCCCCAGATCTTGTTTGCTGCAAGCGCACACACACACACACACACACACACACACACACACACACACACACACACTAAGAAGAAGAACAACCCTAACCGAAAGGACTACTGACACCTAGAGACTATACCTCCTGTTCTTCAAGGAGGGGGTAGGAGGGGGGGTTAGTAAGAATGTAAGGCGAGATGGACTACATACATCGAACGTTATGGTGAGTATATAACTTCTTGATGTTATGTAGTCCAATCTCGCCTTCATTCTTACCCCTGGGACAGCATCCCTAGCACCTTGACCTGGGTGGCTCAGTGAAAAATACTCGAGCACTGTGGAACCAAAGGAAGATCTGCCTCTAGAGATCAGATCTAATTTGTAGTGACTAATAAAAATATGAGGCGAAGCCCATATTGCTGCAGCACAAATATCATCCATAGACATCCTAGCCTGAAATGCAGTGTAGGATGAGCCTTCACTTTAAAGGGTAATTCTTTGCCATTGGAACCATAAACAAATGGGATGCAATTGGAAATCCAGCGAGACAAGGTTACTTTAGAAACAGGAACCTCAAGTCTAGTGTCTTAAAACGAGACAAACAGTTGATCTGATTTCCCGAAATCTTTTGTCCTATATAAACAGAAACGCAATTGTCTAGGAGTGTCTAGCTGATGAAACTTAAATTCCGCCTTGTTAGAAAATTCAGGAAAAAAATGCAGGCAACTCAATGGATTGGTTGATATTGGCTTAATCGATAAAGGTTGGATCTCAGAGACCCGCCTAGCTGAAGTTATGGCTACCAAAAATACTGTCTTTCATGACAAGAATTTTAGGTCACACGTAGCTGTGGGCTCAAGGGGAGCCAAGGTGAGCTTCTGTAATACATACAACTGAGGTCACATAGCATTACTGGATCAAAGACTGGAGGTCGGAGTAACATTGTCCCTTTCAGAAAGGCCCTACAAAGCCTATGAGCCATAAGGTTGGGCTCATTAGCAATGTGAAAGGTAGAAATCACTGCCAATTGCACTTTAATGGTTGTTGCAGCCGATCCCTGACTGAACAGTTGAGAAAGAAATTCTAATATTGCCAAAATAGGAGCTGTATAAGGATCAATATGTCTTTCACGGGCCCAAATGGAGAATCTCTTCCACTTACTGGAATAAATCTTCCTGGTAGAAGGCTTGTGGGAAGACGACAGAATGTGGACCACTTCCAGGGAAAAATCATGAAGCCTGACTAGGGACGGAACTGGAGCAGCCAAGCTGTCAACTTGAGGGTATGGATGGAAAGTACAGTTGTGTACACTTACCATAAATGTAGATATTCGAGTGTATTCACTGTTGTAGTCATTACATTTGGGTAATCTGCTGGCAGGCTGCCCTCAGTCAGCCTGAATAACAAAGTCTTGTGTCCTGCATCAGTTGCTGTCTCTTCTTTTATGACGTCAGGTCATCAGGGGTATAAAACATGCAGCCGACTCCATTTTATTCAGTTTTTCTTGCTCCAGATGTCAGGTGCCCCCCAAATGGGGAGGGGAAAAAAAAATTATATATATAAACAGCAATATATATGTAAATGCACTTTTAGCAACATAAACTTTACCTTCATCTAAAAGCAAATACACCACAAAGGCTTTAGAATATAGTGAAGGAAAGAGAAGTACTCAAACATCTACATTTATGGTAAGTGTACACAACTGTACTATGTTCTTCGTGTTTCACTGTTGCAGTCATTACATTTGGGTAGAATCCCAAAGCTATGGATGGGAGGATGGAACTAAACAGCATTAGGAGCAGCTATAAGGCCCTGCAGAACTGCAGTGGCAAAGCCTTCCCTGGATTTAGAGAAGAGAGGCAAATGATAATGCTTTGTGAAGATATGAACAGAGCTCCAAGTAGCAGCTTCTAGAATGTCTTTGGTTGGAACTCCCCTGAGAAAGGCTGCTGAGGTAGAGGCAAGCCCTGGTGGAATGTGACCTGACTCCCTTGGGCACAGGTTTACCATGATGCAAGTAGCAGAAACGAATGCAGTGACTTATCCACTTAGAAATAGTCTGCTTTGACATAGCCATCCCCTCTGATCCTGAAGCAAATGCCACCATTAGTTGCTCAGACTTTCTTAGAGATTTGGTCCTGTTAAAGTAGAATCTTAGTTGTCTGTGTACGTCCAATGAATGCAGAATCCGCTCCCCCTTGTGCTGCGGATTTGGGTAAAATGTTGGCAGGTGAATAGTTTGGTTAAAAGCCACACTGGATACCACCTTAGGCATAAAGGAAGGATTGGTCCTGAGAGACACCCTGTCTGGGTAAAATGTAATAAAAGGCTCCACAGACATGAGGGCCTGTAGTTCTGAAATCCTTCTTGTTGAAGTGATTGCCAAAAGGAAAGCCGTTTCCCAAGATAAAAACTTTATATCCGCAGTAGCTGCTGGTTCAAAAGGAAGCAGGGTGAGTTTTTCCAGCACAAAATTGAGGTCCCATGCAGGAGTTGGTGATCTTCTGGGAGGCCTTAAATTTTTGGCCCCTCTAAGATACTGTTTTAGCAGAGGATGAGAAAAGATGGGAAGCTCCGTGTTGTAATGAGCCGAGATGGCAGAGGCATGGATTTTTATTGAAGAAAAAGATAGGCTCTTGTCAAGCATCTCAGTCAAGTATTGTAAAATCTGAGGGATATTTGGTTTTGCTATGTCCGTTCCTTGTGCTTGGTTCCAAGCACAGAATCTCTTCCATTTATCAGCATAAGATTTTCTAGTCCTAGGCCTTCTGGCTTCCAAAATGACATCCATCACAGATTTACTGAGAGGTGTTGTTTGAATAATTGCATGATCAGCCATGCTGCAAGGTTCAGAGTTTGGAGTTGAGTGTGCAGAATTTGATTGTTCTGCTGAGACAGTAGATGAGGTATTTGAGGCAAGTACCAAGGAGGGAGTTGAGACATATTCCTTAGAATTGGGTACCAGTGCTGGTGAGGCCAGTCCGGAGCAATTAGGATCATTTTTGTTTTTTCCTGTCTGACCTTTAGTAAGACCTTGGAGAGAAGAGGCAGAGGGGGAAAGGCGTAGACTGATAGTTTTTTCCAACTGAAGGATAGGGCGTCCACTTTCCATGCTTGTCTGTGATAAGTCCTTGTGCAGAATTTGTCCAGTTGATAATTTTGGGGGGAGGCAAATAGATATATATCTGGGCTCCCCCATTTCTGTATTACCATGCTGAAGATTTGTGGATCCAGTTTCCACTCATGTGGGTCCATAAGATTTCTGCTTAGGTCATCTGCCAGAGTGTTTTGTTTTCCTGACAGGAATTGAGCTTGAAGATGTACTTGGTAAGTCAAGGCTGTGTTCCACAATGCCATGGCTAATTTTCAAAGGGGGTAGGAATGTGTACTCCCCCTGCTTGTTTATGTACCACACAACCGTGATGTTGTCCATCTTTATCAGAAGTTGTCCTGGATGAAGTAAGTCCTTGAAGGCTGTCAGGGCATTCTGAACAGTTAGCATCTTTTTCTGGTTGATATGCAGATGCATTTGTTTTGGACTCCATATGCCCTGAATGCATCTCCCCACCAGGTGGGCCCCCCAAGCATAGTCTGATGCGTCTGCAGTTAGGGTTTGGGTGGCAGGGGTAGAGTGAATGACAGTCCCTTGTTTTGGTGACATGTGTCTGCCCACCAAAGAAACTCCTGTTGTAGGAAGGGAATGAGAGGAATCATTGTTTCCAGACCGTGACAATGCTGACGCCATAAACTTTTTAGATACCATTGAAGTTTCCTCATATGCAGTCTTGCATATGGAATTAGTAGAATGCAGGATGCCATGAACCCCAAAGCCTGCAGAATTTGTCTTGCAGATAACTGGGTTTTTGTTGCCATCTGTTTGAAGTATATAGTCAGTTGCCTTTGTCTGGCGTAAGGTAAGCCATCTAGGCAGTTGTATTCAAGCTTGCACCCAGGAATGTAATTTTTTGAGAGGGTACCAGTTGTGATTTCTTTTCATTTATTGTGCACCCTAGGCATGTTAGAAGCCTTTTTACAAATGCCAGATGTTGAAGAAGAATGTCCTTGTTCTCTGCTTGAATGAGACAGTCGTCCAGGTAAGGATAAATTTGTATGCTTCTTTGTCTGCAAAATGCAATTACTGGTGCCAGGCACTTTGTAAAGACCCTGGGCTCAACAGATAAGCCAAAGGGCAGTGCAGAGAATTGGTAATGCATAAAACCTGCCTTGAAGCAGAGGTATCTTCTGCACAATTCCCTTATTGGGATATGCAGGTATGCCTCTTAAGTCTAGCGTCACTAACCAAGCGTTCTTGCCCAGCATAGGCAGTAGCTGTTGTAAAGTCAGCTTTTTGAATTTTGGAATGTCCAGGAACGTGTTCAAAATCGATAAGTCCAGTATTGGATGCCAGCCATGGTCTTTTCTGGGTACCAGGAACAGTCTTGAATAAAAACCTTGTCCTTTTTCCTGTTCTGGTTGAATAGCCCCCATATCCATGAGGGACGTAACTTGTTTTTGAGCCTCTGCCCATTGATGTTGTGACCCCTGGGATACTATATTTAATACCCACTTGTCCTGGGTAATTAACTGCCAATTTTAAGCAGGAAGTGCTAATTCCCCCCCCCCCCAAGGGGACTGCCGAAAGATAAGTGCTTGGTGATGGTAGGGGGAAGTCATTGAGACTGCTTACTGTAGGGTTCTGCTTTGTTTCCTCCAGATTTGGAGGTGGAGGCACCCCATTGTTTTGACCTGTAAGAACCCTGTGATTGGTATCTAGAGCCTTTTGAGTGCCTAGATTTGCCTTGAGAGGCTCTGTTGGACACAGGAAAGGACCAATTTTTAGTAGACCAGTGCCTACTGAAACTGGGTGGCTGCACTTGTAAGAAATCTTTTACAGTTTGCATAGATTTAGCTTTGTCTTCCATTTTCTTTAAAACCTCTTCTGACTTATTACCAAACAGAGTATCATGCTGTAAAGGGGCATCCAACAACTTAGCTTTAACATGATCAGGCAGATTTTGCTCCTTGAGCCAGGCATGCCTTCTAATCAGAGATCCAGTAACTGCGGCCCTGCAAGAGGCCTCCAAAGAATCAAAACCACATTGCAAAGTATGCTTTCCAACCTGTTCTGCTGCATGCAATAATTCCTGTAATTCTTTATTTTCCAAAGAATCAGAAATCATCATTTTCTGTTTCAATAAGCCCATAAGATGCTGTTGATATTTAAGCATATGAAACTGGCAGTTTAAGGCCCTAATTGCCAAGGTTGCAGACGTATAAACCTTCTTTCCCCATCTATCCAGCGCCCTGGAGTCTCTATCAGAGGGGGTAGGATTTTTGGCTGTAGAGGCCTTTACAACTTTGGGACCCTGTGAGATGGTTTCAGGATCAGCAGCAGGATTTTTGAATAGAAATTTGTGGGAGTCAGGAACCCTGTAATATCGGTCTGGCTTACTAGGAGCTGGAGGTAGGGAATCAGGAGCCATGCTTGATTCCGAAAACACACACCATCAACAATGCCTAATACAGGAAGTATAGCCAAGGGCCTTTGCTGAGGAAGAAGGAAATCCCTAAGCCTCATTTTAGATTCAGAGAAATCCTGTCTCTCCCAATGAAAATGTTCCCTTAAAGTATTCAACGTTTCTCCAAAAGAATAATCCTCAGGAGGAGATGCAGATGAGATGGAGTCTTCTGCATCTGAATCCTCATAGGGTGGTATAGAAAATTCCTGATCAGAAGAGGAATCAGAAGAAATAGAAACCTGATCTGAAGATTCATAATCAGTGTCTTGCCTAGGCCTCTTAGTGGGGGGGTAGCAAGGCACATTATGATCTGGGCCTAGGCAAGGAATACAGTACAAATGAAAATCCTTATGGAGGTATTTGCTTCCCACAAGTAATGCAATTACTAACTTTTACTGACATTGGGAAGGAGGAAGAAAAAGTTTCCCCAATGGGGTACTTAGCTTTAGTTGAAGACTTTGGTTCTGAAACTCAATGTCATGAGTTGGCCAACTAGCACTTGCGAACTTGCTTCTGCTTCGGGTACCGCCCGGCAAGAAAGACTGAATAAAATGGTGTCGGCTGCATGTTTTATACCCCTGACGACCTGATGACATAGAAAAGGAGACAGCAACCAACGAAGGACCCAAGACCTTGTTATTCAGGCCGACAGAGGGCAACCATCGAGCAGATTACCCAAATGTAATGACTGCAACAGTGAAACATGAAGAACATCTGTCCTGACATATGAGTCAGTAGATCTGAATCTGGGTCCGGAATCCAGGGATCGTCCATTAGGGTTGAAGGAAAGGAAAACAAATCTGACGAGGCCAGTGTGGGGCAATCAGGATCATCTTGCTTCCCAAAGACTGTGCTTTCTGAATGACCTTTGATATCAGAGGAAATGGTAGAAAGGCAAAAAGAAGACCGGAGGGCCAATCGTCAACCAGTGAGTCCCTGGGTGTCTCCCCTTCCGGGGGGATAAGGGTGAAGTAGCTGCTGCATTTGGCATTGAGGGGGCTGGCAAATAGATTGCAGCAAGGCTGACCCTATCTGCGGAATATCTTCTCTGCAACATATTTGTTCAGGGACCACTCGTGAGGCATTAGCACAGCCCTGCTCAGCCTGTCGGCAATCACGTTGGACTTCCCCGGTATATGTGTTGCAACTAGAAAGCATTGGGAAGACACCGCCCACTGCCAAACTCGAAGTGCCTCTCTGCAAAGGGGGTATGATTTGGTTCCTCCCTGCTTGTTCAGATACCATACCACTGACATGTTGTCTGAGTGGACTGCAAATGTCCCTAGAGGGAGAAAGCTCTGAAGTGCTTGCAACGCTAATATCACTGTTCTCATCTCCAAGACATTGATATGAAAATGGGTCTCATGATCCTGCCACGTGCCTTGGATTGTCCTGCCAAGATAATGACCCCCCCCCACCCGATCTGGGAGGCATCCACAGTCACTGTGGCAACTGGAGAAGATGGGATAACAGGCTTGCACACATTGAGATTGCTGGCCTGAAGCCACCAGCGTAGATCCTGCCTGCACGTGTCCGTAATCAGAATAAAATGGGAAAGTGGAAGATGTTGAAGTGACCACTGCGCGAAAAGCAGCCACTAAAGAACCCTCATGTGTAGTTTGGCAAGGGGAACTACCATGACCGTGGCAGTCATGGTCCCTAATAACTTGAGGACCACTTTTGCCTTGACCTTCCTCAATGGTAGTAAGGCGTAGACCTGCTGTTGTAGAGCCTGAATTCTCTCTTCTGGTAAGAAGGCCCTCATGAGCACCGTATCTAGTTCAGTGCAGATAAAAGTGACACGCTGCGAGGGCAACAAGGCAGATTTTTCCCAATTTAGAGTAATTCCTAACCTTTGGCACAGTGTAATGGTGGCGTCCCTGGTCTGTAACAGTAGATGCCTGATGGTGGCAGAAAGAAGCCAGTCGTCCAGGTACGGAAACACTTGGAATCCCTGACGTCTCAAGTGAGCCGTTACAACTGCCATGCATTTGGTGAACACCCTGAGGGCTGTGGTGAGACCAAAGGGCAGGACGTGAAACTGAAAATGATTGGCTCCCAGCCGGAAGCGTAGATGACTTCTCGAAGCCCTGTCCATCTTGATATGGTAGTAAGCATCTTTGAGGTCGATGGAGCACATCCACACATCTTTCCCTAACAGAGGGAGTATTGACTGTAAGGTGACCATGCGGAACTTGGACTTTTGTACATGTAGGTTCAATCGGCTGAGATCAAAGATGGGTCTTAGGTCCCCTGTTCTTTTTGGCACCAAAAAGAATCTGGAGTAAGTCCCTAATACTACTTGGTCTGCAGGGACAGGCTGGATGGCTCTTTGAAAGCAACTTTTAAATTTCTAAAGTTGCAGAATCTCTGTGACTGGGTGGAAAATCTGGAATTCTCTTGGTTAGTGGGGGAGGAGAAGGGAATACGATAACCTCTGGAAATGTTCTTTAATACCCACTCGTCTTGGGTGACGTCTTGCCAGGCTTCTGGGAATAAAGAAATGCGACCCCCGACCGGCTCCAGAGATGCATAGTCCGGCCTCCTTTCAGGAGCGCTGGTAGGGAGAACCACGAAAGGAATCACGGTACCCCTGGTTACATGGGCCTCCTCTGCCTCTAGGGCGGCATCTACCTGAATTGCACCCCCTGCCCTGCCTCTGGAGGGGGAATCACTTTGTGAGCACTTGAAAAAAACCTCTGTGACTTCCTGAACTACATTTTCCCACCCTTCTGGCCCTTGGGGTAAGGTCTAGAAGGCATGGAAAAACAGACTCCCATGGCAGACAGGGTTTTTCCTTCCTGCTCGCACCTAGTGAGAGTGTCCCTCACCTTGGTTCCGAATAACGATGAACCGTCAAAAAGGGGTGTTGGTGAACATAGACTTTAAGATCTCCACAAAATCGCACAGGCGCCCCCAGGAGTATCTCCTAAGAGCGACTCCAGAACCCGCTGCCCTGCTTGCTCTGTCGGCTGCATATGAGATCAGCCTCATGGAGGAGTTGGTAAGGGAATTTAGGGTAGACATCTGTGCATTGACCTTCTGTGCCACGGCATAAGAAACGTTACCCTGTAGATAATCTCCTAGTTCTTTTAGGAAATATCTCTGGAGCCTTGTAAAATGCATCAGGTAGTTCAGCGACTGCAGAGTAAAGGCCGCTGAGGTAAACACACACTTCCCATACCTGTCCATGGCCCGGGACTCCTTGTTAGGCAGATGGACGCAAGTTCCTTCTTGGTGGCTGCTGCCACCACCATGGTATCTACTGGAACACCTTTTGTCAGATATTCCTTGTCTGTGGGAGCGGAAAAAAACTTATTGGGTCTCCTAGGGACTGGTTCCACAGTGTCAGGAGTTTCCCACACCTTTTGAAAGGCAAGATCTAGTAGCTCATCGAAAGGGGGGAGATACCAAAGAGGCGGGAGGTTGAGACCTGAAAGCCTTCAGGAACACAGACTCCTCATCAGAAGGGGATTTGGAGTGCCAGCCACCACTCTGCTTCAAGATTTCCAGGATATCTGAAAAAGAGATCTTCAGAAGATGACTTGGGGGACCCCCTCTGACTCCATGCGGTCGGTGTCCTAAGTGAGAGACTCATCCGGGGAGTCGACGTGTTTCCTCTTACACAACCTCTTTCTGACGGGCTCCTCAGACAAAACCTCTGGGGAGATGTCAGAAAGTTGGGGACCACTCACGGAGGTATCCTGAGGCCTTGGGTTTCCACTGTCCATGGAAAGAGAGGGTGATCTGAAACTGACACCGGTGTCAGAGGGGGCAGAGTGTTGGTGCTGTAGGATGCAGCCGACGACGTGGCCAGCACACTCCTCATAACCTTCGAAGGCTGATCCCCCTGGCTCCGAAGGCTGACTAATCATAGGGGATACTGTAGTAGCCCTCGGCGCCGAGGAGATGACGTCTGAAGCAGATGTGTCCAAGGTCACCAGAGCCGAAGCACAGAGAGGAAGGCAAGGAACTGATGATCGATCAGAGCCCACCCCCTCGGGTCCGACCGGGGAACTGTGGACCCTCGACCCCATGGATGGAACCAACAGGGCCAGAGCAGAAATCAGAACTGAGAGGCCAGGCGAAGCTACTGGAACAGACCCAACTGCACCAGATGGAACCGGCAACTCTGGCTCCAAGGGCAGAGAAAGGCTCAGAGGAGGAACAACAAATGAAGGGGCCATGGTCTCCAGAGCCGACTGGGTCGGAGCAAAAATCAATTTGGCCAGCACCGATGACTGAAGCAGTTTCTTCACCACTCTATCAACGTCCTCATTGGAAAGGAACATAGTTGGAGGTCTGGATCTCCCTACAGAGGGAGACTGACATGAAGGAGAACTCAGTCGAACAGGAGACTGGCTCTGAACTAAAATATCTGTGACCGGCTCCGAAAGGCTGGGAGCCTATACAGACTTAGTCAATACACTACCTTCTGTCAGCACCAAAGCCAATAGAGCTGAAGAAGAAGAAGCTGTTCTAGCAACTTTCTCTGGCGACTCCGAAGAAAAAGATTGAGCCGGAGAGCGCATCTTAGCAGTCTTTTTGTCCTTTTTAGCTGGAGAGGATATAGCACTGAAAGACTTAGTCAAGTCTTCCTCGAAGGAGTGTTTAAGCAGTCCTTTCAGAATGAGCTTGTTCTTCCTCTCCTGTAGCAAGCGGAGACTTAAGGAATGACACAACAAGCAGGACTCTTGGAGGTGAATAGCCCCCAAGCAGTACACGCACATGGAGTGCCCATCAGTCAAAGACATTTTCTTGTTACATTCAATACACTTCTTAAAGCCCGAAGGCCTGTGTTCCTTAGAATCCTTAGACATGCTGTATAAGGATTACACACACAGGGCCAAGCTGCAAAACCACACGTACACACAAAATACTTAACTAAACCCCATGCGGGTAATTAGAGCCTCTAACTAAAAATGGCCTAGTAACTGACGGGAACAAAACTACAGGGAGGACTAGGTCCTTTAATTTAAACAGGCCTAGCCCAGGGGAAACAAAGGCAGGATAACACCACTATCAGACGACAAAAACACGAAATAAACTACAAGTAACAGGAAGTACTACACAAAGAGACCACACGGAAAACAATGGGGAGGACTAGGTCCTCTAACTGAAACGGGCCTAGCCTGTGGAAAGAAAGGGAGTGAACGGGATACCAAAAACAAAACGGCCAACGAAAAAGGCCACACAATCAGCAAGAGAGACACACACACAGTAGCTATGAAAATAGCTTTTTATGGTCAACAAATATCCAAAATTTTAGAAAAAGTATACTTAGCCATGGCCAAAAGCGAGACCACGTCTGAGCATAACGAGCGGCAAACGAGATCTGGGGAATGGGCCCGTTGCATGATGGGATACCTCCTAGCCACGAGCCAATTGAAGACTTTGAGCTAGAGTATGGCCGAGTCGGAGCCGTAAGAATGAAGGAGAGATTGGACTACATAACATCAGGAGTTAGCAACACCATTGGGTACTCTTTTCAACCACAGCTTAAGGACTGGGGTTGTCCCTGCTGAATGGAAAATAGTTAGTCATTCCCTTGCACGGGGGGGGGTCAATTCACCGACCCTGGGAACTATAGACCCATTAGCCTAACCAGCCTTATCTGCAAGGCCATGGAGAAAATCATAATGGACGTTATCAACAAGGATATACGAGACTTTCAAACACTTGACTCGACCAGTTTGGTTTTGTTAAAGGGAGATCCTGCCTCTTGAACCTGGTGGACTTCTTTGAGACTGTCACCAAAGCCTTGGATGAAAGCAAATCTGTGCATATGGCCGACCTAGACTTGGCCAAGAACTTTGACACAATCCTCCACTAAGACATCATTGAAAACTCACCCAACTGGGGGTCAAACTATGTACGGTCGGGTGGGTTGCAAACTGGCTCACCGACAGAACACATACCGTCAAAATAGGGGACTCCACCTCCACCAGCAGACCTGTTACCACTGGTGTTCCATAGGGATTGGTGCTGGGACCCCTATTGCTTGGAATCTACTTCTCAGAAGTACAGGCAACAACAAAAGGTTGATAAATTTTGCTAATAATTGCAAACTTGGAGCAGTCAATGAATCCCTAAATGATATCAACATTCTACAAGAAGGACTTGCGGAAACCAATGACTGGAGCCAAAGTCATGGTCTTAAACCAAATGCAAAAAATTCATTATCATCTATTTTGGCAAAGGTGATGCCCCTGCAGATTACCATATTAATAACACCCTAAGCTTTAAATTAGTTGTGAGAGATTTGGGCACACAGGTTGACAGCAACCTTACTTTTGATCACCATGTCTCCATGGTGGTAAGAAAAGCCTTCTACATTACCTCATATGCAAATGCATAGCTTTCAGGATAAAAGAGGTTACAACTCCCCTTGTACTCTTTCCTCATCAAGCCAATAACAGAGTACAATGTTCCCTTTGGTATGTACCTAAACTGGCACCTGCAGCAACTGGAAAGACCTGAAAGGGTCCTCAGAAAATAAAATTCAGGGTCTTCAGCACATGTCTTACGTGGACAGACTGAAATCAATGCCACTATACTCTGCATCATATAGACTACTCAGAGGTGACCTGCGGCTTGCATATAGAGCAACATCTCATCCTGTCTTAATGGAAATGCTGTAAGAAAATAAGGTCAGGACAGTGATAAAGCTGAAACTGTAGCCAGGCACACAAATCCAATAAATACAACTCCAGACAAATGCCAGATACTTTAACAAAAAAGCTTTCGGATTACAAATCCTTCTTCAGTGTTAGAATACCTATACTGAATTCTAAAACCTTAAATAGTCAATTAAACTGTCACATGAAAACAGCCAGCCTATAAACACAAAAATATACAATAATCATTTAATTACTTTAAAATTTTTCTATGTATAAAAAGTATATATTAAATATACATAATAAAATTCATAAAACCATTCATTATCTTATTTCTTTCTGCTTTTTAACCAATATTGGTTTAATAGTCAGTGCATTATTTAGTTCTGGTTTCATATCAGCTCTCAATCTAATTATCCGGGTATATTCTCTATTCTCTAGAACATTGTTTAGGTTTAGATTGAGAGCTGATATGAACTCAAACTGTGGGTTAGTGCGGGGCACGGAACCCATAGGTTACCGAGGAAGTGTGAATGATGAGCATCAATGTAATAGCAATTGGTGACTCCATTTTTAGACATACAGATTCCCCCCACTAAGCAGGCTGGATAAGTATAGGGTACTGCTAGCTTCCTTTTGAATGCCAGGGTCACAGACATAACAGAAGCAATTAGGTCCTTTTCCCGAGGCAAGTAAGATGATAACATAGAAGTGGTCTGTGTGGGACTGAATGACCAGGAGCACAAAACCCTTAGGGACATGTATAGAGACATGCTGAAATTCTCTGGGCATGTGATAGATACATATAAGAATCTAGTCCTGAGTACAATACTCCCTCCAACAAGGATGACGTCAGGATAGAAAGAAAAGATAAGTGGCTTTAACAACTGATTGAACAGCTGGTGTCATTCCAGGTGGATCCAGTATGAATTAGCCTTGGATGAGATGAAAGACAGTCCTACTTGCTTTGCAAGGGCTGGTTTGCATCCCTCTTTCAAGGGTTTTAGTCTCATAAGTCTGATCTGCAAAGCTATGAAGAATATCATAACCAATTATTAACTATTTGACATTCTGAGAATTGTTAGTGTAAGTTCCGGAAACGTGAGACTGAATGACTGATACAGACTGACGTTTCTTGGCATATTCTCCTTCTCCAAGGTATACTGATCTCAGAAATGCTATGTTAAAATTTGGGGGTTGTGTGGGGCACTGCAAAAAAAAAAAACCTTTGAAAGAAAACAGAGATGATAAACATTTGTGCTGTTTTATTGTATTTTCTGTCCTTTTTTGTAATTTTGGGGTTCACAGTTATACGTCTCAAAATTACAACAGATGCCTAACTGATGTCAATTAAGATATTAAGAATCTCATTAGATTAGACTCCCAATAATATGACTTTGTGAAAGGGAAATCACACCTATTAAACCTTGTAAATTTCTTCAAGAGGTTTCACACAGCTTATCTTCATCTAGCCAAAACATTTGATACCATACTTCATGCCAGAATTGTAAGGAATCCATCATTCTTAAACAGATGGATAGCCAACTAGCTGAAAGACAGAAACCATGTTAGTTTGTGTGGCACATGCCTCCTCAAATGGTGCTAAGGAAATCAGTGGAGTCTCACTGGGATCTGCACTGGGCCCTGTCTGGCTTAGCCTCCACTTCGCTAATCTCAAAAATGATAATCAGGACCTCTGATTAACCAAATCCGCAGACAACTGAAAACTGGGTTTAACTGTTAACAGCCACTTCAGAAACAGTTCTCCCTTGTTAGTACCTACTATATGGAAAATGGGCTTAAACACTAAAAAGTGTAGTATGGTTTCTGTAGGAAAAAAGGAAATTGCCCACAAAACAAAATACACATCATAGATAACATACTTTAATAAACAAACAGGTAGTCAGGGATCTAGGTATTTGTATTTACAGCTCCTTCTACTTAGCACAACTAAATGCTAAAAGTATTTTGTTTAGTTCCAAAGATGCTACTTCCCTTGTATTCAGCACTGATCAGATCCATTATAGACCCAAAGCAGACTTGCACTAACCAATCTCATCTCTTGACATCTCAACAAACTCAAAAAGCCCCCAGAGGTTCCCAACAAAAAAGATCTTTAGTCTTAAGAACCTCATTATTACAGACTGACAGCCGTTTCTCTGTACTCAGTGTTATAGACTTCTGAGGGGTGATCTGTGCCTCACTTACCATGCCATTAGACATCTGGTGGTGCTTGACCTGCTATACCTCAATAAATCAGCTTAGCTAAAACTAGAAACAGAGATCTAAACTTTCATCACCAGATAAACAGAACATTGACCTGCTATACCTCAATAAATCAGCTTAGCTAAAACTAGAAACAGAGATCTAAACTTTCATCACCAGATAAACAGAACACGATGGAGAAACAGATTCAGCACTTCTCCCTTCCCTGGAATAAGCTTTCAGTGCAGGTTAAACAACAATTCAGCATCTTCCTTTATATTAAACCTGGATGACTGGATGGGTACTCTCACGTTTGTCTCAGGGCTAAATGGCTTCTCCCTCCTTGAGAAAGGGAGGTAAACCCTGGGAGTGGGTGTTGGAGTCTAGCCGTATGGTCATTAGACTAAATAGCCTGGAAACTCCTATGAATCCTACAGAGGCAAGCAGCCGTAAAGGA
This sequence comes from Protopterus annectens, assembly GCF_019279795.1. Lineage (NCBI taxonomy): Eukaryota > Metazoa > Chordata > Ceratodontiformes > Protopteridae > Protopterus > Protopterus annectens. Next base: position 410,142,121 of record NC_056733.1, on the reverse strand, counting down.
AATATAAAGTGGCAAATTTCCAGTGGAGTTGTGCTAGATTCCAGACAGGGAGGTCCTCAGCTCTAAGAGGCAAACTAGGGTACTCATCACTGGTGACTAGTTAATTCTAGAGTAACTAATAATTTAAATGTCAAGCAGGCTATGACTATGGTAAGAATTTATTGCCCACTAAGTTAATCTGAAGCACTCAAACTCACACACATATACTAGTGTGGGATAAAGACACTAATTATTATCAGCTTTTTATTGAATTTATCAAGCTAAAGTCTAGGCTTGTAGCAAATAATAGCAAACTAATACACAACAGTATACAGTAAATACATACACATTATGGTACACTGTGGTAATAGAAAGGAAGTGTACAGTCCAAAAAAAAACATACCTCCTCAACTCACTGATTTTCAGGGATATAAATAAAAAACTTGCCCTTCTCTCACAAATATCTAAATGCTGTCAAGGCACTCCTGTCAGGTAAGAGTACAACTAGTCTAAACAAATAAAAAGTATGTGGAAAGAAAAAAACCTACAGCAGATATCAGGACTTGCTCTACAAGTAGATGGAGCTCCAGTATTTTTTACTTTCTTTTGCACATCCATGGAGTAGACACTTTATAGTGAGGGTACAAAGGCAGCATTCATAATTTTGGTCAACTGACAAAATGTTATGGGCACAGGATCTAATAGGGCCTTGGAAGAAGTTATTCCATAGTCTATGCCTCACAATTTTTAAATCTAGCAATGATCAAAACTAAGGACTCAAATTTGCAGCAGAGAAAATTAAAGTGAAAGGTGCTTACCATTCTGAGGTAATGGAGAGCTTCTGAGTGGTGCTGCATGCCCATTAACTGCCGAGGTTATTTCAGCCATGCTACTAACAGTAGCTTCCTCATCCTCCCAGTCAGAGTCGACCAGGTTTAAAACATCTTGATTCGCCTGGTTCCTACAATTGAAAATGGAATAAGAATGAAGAGAGTTATTAAAATCCAGTAAATATGGGAAAAGTAACCTGCCTAACCTAAACATGCAGTTACTGCTCCTCCTGCAATGCATTCTGTTTAGATTACGACTTGAAGAACATTTACTAGTACTGACTTAACAAGACTATGTGAAGGCTGTGAAAATGTTTTATTCATTTTCTCTACAAAAGCACTTTAACAACACAGACTGCAAAAGGCACACTGAAGTATACCTGTATGAAACTTTTCTGAACTGTGTTGACTGTGAAAAATTCAGAAAACAAGGTGACATGTATCATAGAGAAGAATAACAGGCTAATACAATGGCACACTGACCAGCAATAAAGGAACCCAACCTCACCATAAGTAGTTTGTTTACTTACAGCATCTCTATGTTTGCTTCTTGAAGACAGAATGTGTAACAGGGCTAGTCTTTTACTAATTACTACAGTCAGTATGCAATCTTGAAAAAGCCCTAGGTAAGTTGCAGATGTGTGTTGAAAGGGAGAAATGTAACAGCAAAATAGATTTTACCACAATAGTTACAGAGAGGAAAGAGCACCTGCGAAGGGCTTTAAACCAAATTATGTCAATGTGGGAAAGAAACCTCAAACAAGGGGAAACTCCAAACAGTTATCTGTAAGTAAAAAAAGTAAAACTGAAGAAAAAATCCTCTGCAGAGGGAGAACAAGCTAGAGCAGTGAAAGAAATTGAGAGGGTGGTGTTCAAGAGAAAACAAGTATTGGGTGATATGGCTAAGCTTCTTGATGGTTGCTTTTGAATGTATGCTTATTAAGAACCTATGAAGAAGAAAATAGACAAAATGATGTTCATTAAGGCACAGCGAACCTTGAACAAAACCCTAATGACATCCCTTCCGAGCCAAAATACAAGAGCTCTAAAGAAAAGAAAGAGGGTTTTATACATCAGGTTCAAAGGTTCATAGGTACTTGCTAGGATATTGATCAGTGAGGATATTTACAAGCCTAGCCCGGCATTCCTCTGAAATTTTTAGTATTTGTAATTTAAACACATATAACCTAGATCCTGGCAGAATATTTACTTGTTATCCATATTCATACAAGGGTGCTAAACCAGTGGTGAATTTGCAATTTCCCATTCATTCATCCATGTTACATTAGAATACAGTAAGGGAAGTAGTTTGCTTTATGTGGAGACTCATAATGGGAGCAAAAAAAATTACATAAAGCTATGGGAGCAAAAAAATTACATAAAGCTGAGACAGCAATTCACAATAAAGAATACTGGACTGAGTTATCATTTCTAGGAGAAGCATATACACAGAGATCCCACTACACGTATCTAAGTCCAAGGAAGTCATTGTTCCACTGCATTCGGCAATCATCAAAGCTATCACTGATTATAATGCCCCCTTTGGTATGTACCTAACCAGCCATATCCAACAATTGGAACATCCACAGAGGTTCCTCAATAAAAAGAATACAGGGCATAAGTAATATGTCCTATGCAGACCACCTCAGGGTCCTATCCCTGTATTCCGTCTCCTACAGGATTTTGAGGGGAGATCTATGCCTGGCATACTGGGCATTGTCAGACCTCACTCTAATGGACCTCCTGCATCTCCACAAAATAAACAGCACCAGAATTACCCATTCTATAGACTTAAACCTTGCCTGTGATATACATCGGACCTGCTGGAGAGATAGGTATATATCCCAGAATCTACCCTGTCTATAGAACATCCATGTGAAGCAGAGTTCCTCCCTAACCCAATTCAAGTGCAAGTTGAACAATTGGATGGGAAACCGGAAATTCATCCCTGGTTTGGCACCTATATCTCTAATGGACACAGGTAACCTGTAAATGGTTCATCTCCCAGGCCCATGCTTACACTTATTGAGGGTATCAGAACTTGTCAGAGATTTGGGATGCATAGGTAGGATTAAAAAGGCCCTTGCGGTCATTAGCCTAGTAAACACCTATGAACCTATAAGCAGGGAAGGGAACAGTGCTTTCTATTTCACAACAGACTGACCTTCAGGAAACCCCAGAGCTAATCCTCAGGTAAGCTAGTTACATTTTAATAAGGCACAGTGGGAAGATGGCACCTTGAGCAGAGCAAAGGAAAATACACTTAGTAGTTGTAGGGGAAGAAGCCGAGCAAGATGTTCCTTCTTCTTACCTACAAGTGATTTTATAGATTACAAAAGGGAAGTGAGAAAGCAGTATGACAGCTACTGGTGTCCAAACCTTTTAGAAAACTAGGGAAGAGAATAGCACACAGCTATGCGATAGACTGCCATCTAGGAGGGAGACATTAAAACATGGATCCTGACAATGTTATACTGGTATGGAATAAAGAAATAAACTGAGCTTTTGTGCCGATTCCCAGAGTGTCAGAAGACAGCTTATACAGCATTTAAAAATATTTTCATTCTAATACCTATCAAAGAAGTGCCATCGGAATGTACTGCAATGCACATTATGCTGCCGTTGCTAAAATGCAGTAAAGGATCTTAGTATGTTTTGGTTACTTTTGGACTATGCATATAACTACCCTGCATCCACCCCTTTTTGTGAAGCCGATGCTAAATCTACATGGTTTCCTATCAGCATGTAAGACAATACGAGTCTTGGAACTATGATCACGGAGTGATTTAATACAACAGTGAACTTCAAACGTTGCTTTTATATGTATAAAGCATTCTTTGTGGAGCCAACCTCCCTGCACCCCCAACTACACACCTACTTATATACAGTAATTAGAGATCCCGGTACTGCAGAAAATAGGGAATACTCCAAGATACTGCAATTTAACATTTAGTACATTTTCATGTAATCACACTTAAAATTCTAGCAGTTCCAAGATAGTTACAGTTCCTTAAACCTATAATAGGAATGCAAGGAAATATTCACTGATCAGGGGATGCCCAAGATAATGCACCAACAATGCCACAGTTTTACGGTCATGCAACTAAAATCCTTTGTGTACCATCCTCTGATGGATTGCTACTAACTTTATGCTAAAGTACAAGCTAAAGAGTTGTTGATGAGGATGTCAAAAACTGGGATTAATTAACACCATGCCTCATATCTGCGATAGAGAAGTGTCACAAGCCTTGACTAGGTTTAGTCCTTTTAAATCTCTATATGGTGGACACCCTCCAAGACTATTAGACATTCCCTGGGTTTCAATAATGCCTACACTAAGTGCACACCAAGTGTACAGTGTTCCGAATGAACAGACAACACAGGCATAACACACCTTTTTCCTCCTAATTTTAGTTTTTCTACTGATTTTCTTGCAGCATTAAACATTGACAGGGATTCATAAAGATTACAGTGTAGACTACATGTCCACTTAGTGTAATCTTTCCGAGAGACTAGAAAGCACCATGGAGAATATTACGGTCCAACCTAAACATATCATACCAGAAGACTTCAACTACCCCTCCATTAACTGGGAAAACTACTCGTATACCAATACACTTGCCAAACGTTTCCTGGAATTCATTAATTCCAATGCCCTCAACCAGCTCATTCTTATCCACACTAGAGGTAGCAACATCCTTGACCTGGTCATTACTAACATGGATGACCACTGCTCTGTACCAATAGTCAACTCCTCCCTGGTTAGATCAGACCACAAACTAATCACCTTGGAAATCCACCCCCCCCCCGCAAAGGTAACCACCATGAAAAACTTTTCCAAAGCTAACTTTGGGCTCCTAAAAGCAGAGGTGGCTAACTTCACAGCACCCATGCAATTGGAGAACAACTGCATGACCGCCAAATTCTACACTAATGCCCTGTATGAACACGTACACAAATGCATGGATCTTGCCATACCCAATAGAACCAAGACTCTCTCCTCCAAAAAAAGGAAGCCAATCTGGTGGTCCCCTGCCATAAACAAACTCTACAACAGAAGGAGGAAACTGAGGAGAAATAGGGTGAAGTCCCAAGACTGGAAAAATTCCCTTATCAGCCTCAACAAAAAGTTGAGATCCCTCATCAAATCCTCTAAAGCTAGCTATGAAAACAGAATTGCAGCAGATAGTAAAGACAACCACAAGGCCTTCTACAGTTATGTAAAGAACCTCCATGGCAATACCCAGATTTGCTTGGAGCTGTTGCACAATGGCACCTCCTATACCGAGCCAACAGATATTGCCAATATACTGGCCAACAGATTCAGTGCCAACTTTACCCCTCTCAACCCCACCAAAGGACCAATCACAATCCCAGTAGATTGCCAGGCACCCAGTATTACTGCTGCACAGGTTAAAACAGCACTGTCCAAGGCCAAGAATACAGCTTCTATGGTACCCGACAATATTCCTGGCTGTGTTCTACATGAACTACAGAGTGAACTGGCACCTCACCTGTGTGCCCTGTTCAATCACAGCCTCTCCTCAGGCTTTGCCCCTGCCAAATTGCGCACTGCTACAGGTCATCCCTCTCCACAAAGGAGGAGCGACTACAGATCCTGGGCACTATCGCCCCATTAGCCTGACAAGTCTGATATGCAAAGCTATGGAACGCATCATCATGGACGTAATAAACAAAGATATAGAGAACCTCCAAACTCTGGATCCCACACAATTTGGTTTTGTGAAGAGTAGATCATGCCTCCTCAACCTGGTCGACTTCTTTGTGTCAGTCACCAGAGCTGTGGACGAAGGCAAGGTGGTTCATACAGCCTACCCTGATCTGGCCAAGGCCTTTGATACCATTCCCCACTCAGGAATCACAGAAAAATTCACTAAGCTAGGCATCAACCCCTATATCACTAATTGGGTTGCAAACTGGCTCACAGATAGAACCCACAGTGTGAAAGTAGCTGAGTCCAAGTCAGACTGTTGACCAGTCACGAGTGGAGTCCCAAAGGGTTCGGTCCTGGGTCCTCTCCTGTTTGGCATCTACTTCTCTGAAGTTCAGGCCAACACAAAGGGACTCTGGCTGACAAAGTTCACAGACAACTGCAAGTTGGGAGCCATAATTAACTCCCCAAGTGATGCTGACATCCTACAGAAAGGCCTCACTGAGAGCAATGACTGGTGTCAGGACCATGGCCTTAAGCTCAATGCCAAAAAATGTCGTCATCCCCTTTGGGAAAAACCCGCTTCTCATGAATTACCACATCGATGGTAGTTCACTGAACACAGAAGGCATCATAAGAGATATGGGAACACAGGTTGACAGCAACCTCTCTTTTGACCACCACATTGCCACCGTGGTCAGAAAGCCCTTCTATGTGGCACATCTCATTACTAAGGGTTTTGCATCCAGGAAGAAAGAGGTCATTGTTTCCCTCTACTCTTCCCTCATTAGGCCAATCTTCGAGCACAATGCCCCATTTGGCATGTACCTCACTAGACACCTACAACAACTGGAGAGGCTGCAAAAATACCTCACAAAGAGAATCTTAGGTCTTAAACACTTGTTCTATATGAACAGACTCAAAAAACTCTTAACTATTCTCTGTCTCATATCGCCTACTTAGAGGCAATCTCTGCTTGACTTACAAAGCCCTGTCTGACCCAGCTCTGTTAGAAATGCTACATCTAAAGAAATCCCAATCCCTCCACACTACATGCTCCAGAGACCTCAACCTCATTACCACAATCAACAGAACAAGCTGGAGGGGCAGGTTCATAACCCAGAGACTGCCCATGCTATGGAACAGACTTTCCATACATGTCAAGCAGAGCACCTCACTGGCCCTCTTCAAGAGAAATATTGATGAGTGGATGAGAAATAGAAAATTCACCCCGGGGATCACTCCATTGGCTCTACTTGACAGAGGCACTGGGAACTAAGGTTGGGTGGCTTGAGCTAGCCTTGTAAAGGCTCCAGGGCCATTAGCCTAGTACACACCTATGAACCTATAAAAAATTCAATAGGGATGTTCTTGAATATATACCATGCACACTTAGTGTACACTTACTGTAGGCTTTATTGAATCTGGCCCATTGTCAAACTTGGGAAGAAGGAAAAAAAAACGTTTACATCTATCTTAGAACACTACAGCAGCCTACAGGAAATGCACAAAGTAGTGATATTCATGGTAGATAAACGTATGGAAAGGGTGTTTACCAGAAACAAGTCCAGAACAAACTCAAAAAACAAACCACCCTTGTGGAATCCAAATGTAAACAGGTTGTACAACAAAAGGAAAAAAGGTCACAGCTACAATTAGTAAGTGTAACACCCAGCAAGATCGAAACTCTCTCATCAGGCTAAACAAACAGACAAACTAAGGGGCAAATTAAGTCTACCAAAGTCAATTTTGGGGTAAAGATAGCTTCTAGACCAAGGACAACTACAAGACTTTCTTTAGGCATGTCTGAAACCTCAAAGACAGTAAACAGTGCAAGGAACTGATGGCAGTCCAGACAGAATGGCATCCAAGCCACAGAAACAAGAAGTGAAAGAATTTCTGTTAAGGAACAAAGGCATGTTTTCAGAAATGCTATGCAGTTTTACTTGATAGAGTAGCATTAATTTAAACTGAGTATTGGCATCTTATTTCTCCAGGAGGAGGACAGGGTCTACAAAGACACCCTGTAGATAACAGTCAGAAGCACCATAGCTTCTGATGCTGTAAACTTATCCTGTTCATCTTAAGTATCTAAGAACTATGGAAACAATGTACTGTTACTCTTTTGGAACCAGAAAATGACTATGCCTTAAAGTCTGTGTTTATAAAAACCCTCTTCTTAGTGGGCTTCACTTCTGCAGGAAGGGTGACTGAGCTAAAATTCCTTACGCATATAAGAGTCCTACACTGCCTTTCATCAGAACAAAGTGCCTGTAAGGACTAATGCTTCCTTGAAGCCCACAATGGTTTCTGAAGTATTACTGAACTAAGCTATCCAATGGGAAAGTTTTGGCAGAGAGGAGAGACTACTATGTTTGTTGGATGGGCATCGGCAGCTCAAGTATTATTTAGTCAGCAGAAATAAAAGATTAGACTATTCAACCGTTTGTCTCCTTCAGACTAAGGAGGCATGCCAGGCTAGCGCCCCATGCAAACACACTCCAAATGTTTAGCAAACTGCACTGCCTTTTGTTATATTACCATGGCAGTATGTTCTCGGCTGGAGCGCCTTCTGTGTAGAGTCTGCATGCCCTCCCCGCGGTTGAATGAATTTAAAGACATGCAGGTAGGTGCATGCGTGTGCATGCCTTCCTTGAAGGTTGGGCGCTGGGCTGGCAACTCAACACCGTAAAAATTCACTGCCTATCATTAGCGGACTGGAGTTCCGCTGTGGTGACCCCTAACCTGGAAAAGCCGAAAAAAGCCCATGGCAGGATGTTACAAGAACATATCAGGACTTTTCCTGCAACAGTTGCCTACATTACCATACACTTCCTCAGGAATGTGTCAGCTAAGAGCTCTATGAAGGAGCATGGGGAACCAAAGATAGGATAGAATGCTGCTTGGTAATATCAGAGTACAGGCTGTTCAAGAGATGCAGCCTCGGCAAGAGTGGTGGAGGGAAGACAGTACATATACGGGATGGGCTGGAGATGAGGTAAACTATGATGAGGTGATTCGGAAAGCTGAGAGCAGACAAGAATAGAGAACAGCAACAAGAAAAAAAGGGCAAATAATGACTGTACTTCTAAGCACCAATGTTAGCTGGAGCAAAATGGAGAAAGTTGGTGAATCAGTACTCTCTACTGACCAACAATGGAAAACACAAGGGATTAAAGGAAAATGCCACCCTCTCATACAGTTTAACTCCATCGTTGGGTTTCTTTTCTCCCTACAATATGGTTCCAGCATTGTGTATGTACCAGAAACCTGCTTGTACTTTTTAAAACTTTTATTTCCTTCCATCGAAGTCAAAGGAAGGGAAAGCCCACCTACTTTTTTTTAAACTCAACGTCTCACATACTTTGCAGAAAAATTTGTCTCCACTTGCATGACATATATACACATTTAAATCTGTAGTATATCCTGTCAGGTACTGCTGTCAATCTTAGATGGGCAATTAATCCTGCTAATGTCAGGAACACAGCAGCTGATATAAAAAAAGAAAGCTGTGGAATTGTTTCCACTGTTTTTATTGCATAGGGGCGCAGAACTTAACACTACTCCCTTTCATAGCAAAAACAAAGCAATTAGATCAGTCAAGGGTTTAAAGGCAATTGTCAACTCTTCTGACAAACTTACATAAGCAGCAACACAGTATTGAAATTCTAAGCTTTAAATGTTATTTATAATAGTTTGTGTTACGATAACTTAAATGTAGTAGCAAAGATTTCTGTGACATTTAAAGAAAAGTCAGTAAATGTTTTTTCTTGTAAAGTATAAATGCATTTACCATATTCAAGTCCCCCCCACTCCACACACAGGCCAAAACTGCAGAAAGAGTCAGGTGGTAACCCCTATCAACCACTGTGCATTGATACTGTTCATAAAATGGTCTTTTATGCCTTGTGTGACATAATTTCAGAGGGGGATGCAGATCTGGTACATGCAGATCCATTGTAAGAGATTCCCATTGACTGAGTCAGTCCTTGCATTGTCAGAGTGCAACCATAATATACAGCTGAATTTACTTTAACATACATTTACTATGTATCCTTGCATTAAGAATACTAAGAAAAGGAAATCAGAAGTACTTAACTGTGTTTAAATGCATGCACACACACACGCTTTGGTACACATGTACTTTATATACATACACATATAGACACACACACTCTATATATATATATATATATATATATATATATATATATATATATATATATATATATATATACACACATGTATAAATATGTGTGTGTGTGTGTATGCGCAATATGTGTGCATACAATTAATTATTCATAATAAACAACATCATATAGTTAACCATTACTAATGTAAACATTGGAGTAAATGTTGCTCAATGATTTACTTGGTCACGGTCACATACTGGCTATGCATTGCACATGCAATCTCGGTCAATGTCTTTATGTCAGTATTTTTTTCTTTGTATCGATAAGTGCATTTAAAAAGAATTTATGTACTTACCATAACGTTCCATGTGAGTTGTTCAATTCGCCTTCATTCTTCACTGATGGTTTCGGATCCGAGTTGGTCAATTGCAAAGCTTGAGGTCTTCAAACAGCTTGAGGCCAAGTCCCTATCCCATGATGCACCTAGAGTTACCTCAGATCTTGTTTGCTGCGTATAATAATA
>NC_056733.1:409726984-409826984 GCF_019279795.1 Protopterus annectens | reverse complement strand
TAGGGCTCACACAGCTGTGCTCAGATATGAGCATTCTATTGGTTACTTTGGTTAGATTATGTTGCTATTGTTTAATATAAAAGAACCACATTTGCGCAGGTTTGTACTTGTTTCGCAAAGCTCCACCAAGTTTGGTGTCTAGCTACTATTCTGCTATATCTATAAAATAATCGGAGGCATCTGCTGACTTCAACAAAACGTAAGTAAAATTTTACATCTGCAATTTGCACTTTGGTTTTGTTCTCTACTGCATCACTGCTTTCTCCCAGCTGTTCACGTTTTTGTTGCACTTTGCTCGTTTTAGCACAGACTAGAATCAGGCCTGCTGAATCTAGTTCTGTTTGTAAATTTGAACATTAAACCAGTCCATCTTTAGTTGGAGGGGTTCTGCTGCACTCTAGTGGCAGAAGTGTGTCGTTTGAGCTTTTCTGATTAAGGGTAGCTGGAATGGAGTTCATATCTGAGCATTCTATTGGTTACTTTGTTTAGATTACGTTACTATAGTTTAATATAAAAGAACCATTTGCGCTTAGCGCAGCACAGTACTGTGAGGCATTGTTATAAACGCATACATATAATTTGTTAAATTTTTCCCTTACTGAATTGCTTCTAGTAAGCTACATTTTCCTCTTATTGTACTGATTGCTCTCCATCTCTCCGCTACTGTACAGCTTGTTCTCTATCTGAGGTAGTTCATGATCAGGTGGAACTCCTAGATTAACAAATTTGCCCCACTAAACCCAGTACTTGGACCTCTTCTCCTGTCCATCTAACCTATTTGGTCCTATATGGTCCTCCTCCAATTACCTGGCATTATGCATAGACAATTTCCTACTGTTTCTCCTACCAACTTGGTTGACATGGGCATTCTGAGGCAGTGTAGCAATTGCCTCATGTACACTGACAACCCACTTCTAGTCCACAAAAACTCAATATGTGACAGATGCAACTACATTACACACACCAGTCAGTACATCAGACACTAAGCCGGTTGTCAGAATGCACATCTCACAGCCAGCATCAACCAAACAACACATAAACCTACATATGCTGAGGTACTCACTCGAAGCTTACCAAAACACTGGAGACCTCCCGAGCGCATGCAAGCTTCACCCCCCACAGAACATACTATCCATAACTTCTCACACACCAGTGTCTCACCACACAGGTCACTAAGGCAAAACACAAAAAGTACAGTTTTGTACCTACCATAAATGTAGATGTCCAAACTGGATAGCCTCTGCAGTCATAACAAGTGGGTTGTCCTGTCGTCAGGCAGCCCCGCAGTCGGCCGGATTCCAAAGTCCGGGTCCGGCCTCGGCTGATGTCGCACTCCACCCGACGTCATCTCTGTTGGTCTTCGGGTATAAAAGCATCAGCCGACGCCATTTTCCTCAGTGTTTCTTGCCCCAGATGCCAGTAGCCCTCTTGCAGGCTAAAATTTGGATAGATGCCAATGTTTCCAAACAGATAGAGGTAAACACAACAATAAGCATATATGTACATATATATACAAACAAATACACCATAAAAGACTCCCCCCCCAACAGCTAGCTATTAGGAGGGTAAACACCCTAGGAGTACCACAGAGGGGAAGGAGGGAGGGTAATCCTGACTGCAGATGCTATCCAGTTCGGACATCTACATTTATGGTAGGTACAAAACTGTACTATGTCCTTCATGGATGCATCTGCAGTCATAACAAGTGGGTAGAATACCATAGCCAACTAGGGGAGGAGGATAAAAGTAGATTATGGTGTGTTTAGGATCCCTTGCAGTACAGCAGAGGCAAACCCTGCTCGGGATCTGGAATATAGAGGCAAATTATAATGCTTGGCAAATGTATGCACGGAGGGCCAAGTAGCCGCCTCAATAATGTCTTTGGTTGCCACTCCTCGTAAGAAGGCTGTGGTAGTGGCTGTTGCCCTTGTAGAATGAGGTCTTATGTTCTGTGGAATTGGTTTTCCATGGAAGGAGTAACAGTATCGTATGCAATTTCCTATCCATTTGGAGATTGTCTGTTTGGAAATAGCTTTTCCTTCCCTTCCTGTTGCATAGGCTACAAAAAGTTGGTCAGTCTTTCTGCTATTTTTGTTCTGTCCAAGTAGTAGCGTAGCTGTCTATGTACATCCAAGGTATGCAGTATTCTTTCCCCTCTGTTTTGTGGGTTGGGAAAGAAGGTAGGTAGGTGGATTGCCTGGTTTAAAGACATTCTGGATACCACCTTGGGCATAAATGTAGGATTAGTCCTCATGGACACTCTATCTTGGTGGAAGATTAGGAAGGGTTGCACTGCCATTAAGGCCTGTAGTTCTGAAACCCTCCTTGCTGAAGTAATTGCCAGTAGGAAAGCAGTTTTCCATGACAGGTGTTGTAGGTCTGCTGTTGCTGCTGGTTCAAAGGGTGAGAGTGTCAACTTTTCTAGCACAAAGTTTAAATCCCAAGCTGGTAATGGTGGTTTCCTTGGAGGTTTTACATTCTTGATTCCTCGGAGGAACTGCCTGAGCAAAGGGTGCGAAAAAACAGGTGGATCAAAGCTGTATTCTGCTGAAATAGCTGATGCATGTATCTTGATGGAGGAGTAGGACAGGCCTGAATGAAGAAGTTCGGCCAGATACTCCAGAATGTTAGGCATATCTATGTTTGACACATCTTTTCCTCTTTCCGTACTCCAAATGACAAACCTTTTCCATTTTCCAGCATAGTTCCTTCTTGTTGAAGGTCTGCGTGCTTCAAGAATAATGTCTTTAACTCTTTGGGAAAGTTCTGGATTAGCTGCTGCTATGTGATGTTCCATGCAGTCAGTTGCAGCGTTTTTAGGTTTGGATGTATGATGCTGTAGTTGTTCTGAATTAACATCAAAGGCATCAGGGGTATTGGCCACATATTGTTCCGAGACATGCTCTGCAGAAGTGGGTACCAGTGTTGTCTTGGCCAGTTTGGAGCTATCAGGATTATCCTTGGACGTTCTTCCTTGATTTTTAGTAGTACCTTGTGTATCAAAGGAAGAGGTGGGAATGCATATGCTGTTAGGTCTTTCCAGTTGAAGGAGAGTGAGTCCACTTTCCATGCTAGTGGGTGGAATGTCCTTGTGCAGAATTTTTTGAGCTGGTGATTGAGAGGTGATGCGAATAGGTCTATCTGTGGCATTCCCCATTTCTTTGAGATGGTCTTGAAGATGTCCGGGTGCAGCTTCCATTCGTGGGCATCCAGTGGTTCTGCTTAATATGTCTGCTAGAGTATTGTCTTTCCCGGTACAAATATTGCCTGTAACTGAATGTTGTAGCTGAGTGCCAGGGTCCACAGCTCCAAGGTCATTCTGCATAGGGGTATGAATGAGTGCCTCCCTGTTTGTTGATGTACCACATGACTGTGGTGTTGTCTGTCCTTATCATCAACTGGCCCTCTTTGAGAAATGGTTTGAACTTTTGGATTGCCAGTTTTACTGCCAGCATTTCTTTTAGATTGATGTGCAGGTGAAGTTGATCCTGTGTCCACAATCCTTGCACGCATTTGTCCAGCATGTGGGCCCCCCATCCTAGGTCTGAAGCGTCTGTTGTGATGGTCTGGCTTGGTTGACATCTGCGAAAGGGTAGGCCTGGGTTTGACTGGCATGCCTGAGCCCACCATAGGAACTCCTGTTCTAAGCATGGAATTAGTGGGATTTCTTTTTCTAGACTGTGTCTGTGTTGGGACCATAAATTCTTTAGGTACCACTGTAGTTTCCTCATATGTAGTCTGGCAAATGGGACCAAGATTATGCATGATGCCATGAAGCCCAAGGCCTGCAGAACTTTTCTTGCTGTTAACTTGTTCAGTTTTGTTAGTGCCAAGAAGTAAAGAGGAAGTTCTTTTTGTTTTTCTGTAGTCAGGAATGCCATTGGTTGTACTGTGTCCAATTCCGCGCCCAAGAATGTCCTCGTTTGGGATGGTATCAGCCTTGACTTTTGTAAATTGACTGTGTATCCCAGTCCTTGTAGCAAGTAAATGACCCTTTGTAAATCTGTTGTCAGCTTGCTTTTGTTGTCCCCTTGTAGCAGGCAGTCGTCCAGGTATGGGTAAATTTGAATTCCCTGTAGTCTGCAATGGGCGATTACTGATGCCAGGCATTTTGTGAATACTCTGGGCGCAGTAGATAAGCCAAAGGGCAATGCTGAGAATTGATAGTGCTCTGATCCTGCAAGAAATCTGAGGTATCTTCTGCAGATTGGTCGAATGGGGACGTGCAGGTATGCCTCCTTGAGATCTAGAGTTACCAGCCAAGACTCCTTGCCCAGCATGGGAAGAAGTTGCTGTAGGGTCAGCATTTTGAATTTTGGGACAATGATGTATGTATTTAAGGTGGACAGGTCGAGAATTGGTCTCCAACTTTTTCCTTTCTTGGAACTAGGAATAGTCTGGAATAGAACCCCTTTCCTTGTTCTGCTGTTGGCACTCTTTCCACAGCTTTCATGTTTGCTAACTCCATTATCTGGCGTAGAGCCTCTGTTTTTTGATTTGGAGGTAGATTTGGCATTCCTCTTTTGACTGGTAAAGTGTGGAAGTGAAACCGGTAACCTTGATCTATGGTTTGTAAAATCCACTTGTCTTTTGTTATGTAGTGCCAGTTCTTTGAAAATAAGGTTAACTTTCCGCCTAGAGGAGCTGCTATTTGTTCCCTGGTAGGCGGATTTAGGATTAAGTCACTGTGGTTGTGCTGATGTAGTGGCAGTGGCTGTGTCTGTGCCTCTGTTGTTACCTTGCCACTGTCGTCCTCTGTAGGCACCTCCTCTGGATTGGTTTCTGCCTCTGGAACGTCTATTCCTGCCCCTTTGAAATTTTGTGGAGTCAGGAAAGGACCAATTTTTGGCAGGCCAGTTCCTGCTAAACCTTGGGGGTTGAACCTGCAAGAAATCTTTAACAGTTTGAACAGATTTTGCCTTTTCTTCCATTTTCTTCATAACCTGCTGGGCAGGTGTACCAAACAAACTTGTCTTGTCCATAGGAGCATCTAGCAACTTAGCTTTAACATGATCCGGTAAAGCTTGTTCCTTTAGCCATGCATGCCTTCTTATCACTGTGCCTGTCATGGCTGATCTAAACTGAGAGAGTAGCTGAAGTGTAGACCTTTTTACCCCATCTGTCTAATGACCTTGCTTCCCTTTCAGAAGGAATAGGGTTTTTAGCTGTGGTCGCGGCTACTGCCTTGGGACCCTGGGATATAGTTTCTGGGTCTGCAAGTGGGGCCTTGTAAAGGTGGTGATGAGTATCTGGCACCCTGTAAAATCTATCTGGTTTGGCAGGGGCTGGGGGTAAAGAATCTGGAGCGGAGCAAACATCATTGAAAGCATCATCCACCACAGAGAGAACAGGAGGTATAGCTAAGGGCCTGTGCTGTGGGAGGTGCAGAAAGGTCCTAAGTCTTTTTCTGGAGTCTGAAAAATCCTGTTGCTGCCATTGGAACTGTTCTCGCATGGCATGCAAGGTTTCCCCAAAGGAGAATTCTTCTGGTGGGGAAGCAGCTGGAATGGATTCTTCAGCATCAGAATCTTCAAAATTGGAGAAGGGAGCCTCAGGCTGGTCAGTTATGTCTGATTCATCAGCAGAATCATCAGAAGACACTGGCTCAGGGGGCTCTGCCCTAGGTCTCTTCTCTGGGGGCTGAGAGGCCCTGTCAGGGTGAGATTGAGATCCTCTAATTAAAGAAATTAAATCTTCTGCCAAAGAAAGCATATGAGAACTAGAAGAGGGCCTGGATGTGGGGGGTTTAACAGGCACTGTTTTAGTAGTTTTGGCTGCTTTAGCCCTGGCGAAGGCCTTAATGGACATGGCTGCTGGAGGCCTAGCAGCACCACGTGCTGGGGTAGAGACATCCAAGGGGATGGTGTCTGATAAGTCAACCACCGTAGTGGGTAAAATTTCTGAGGTCGATTCAAGAGTTGTAGCAGGGGCCTCAGTTGTAAGAATAGGTTCAGCTGTACTTTGATCAGTTTTTCGGTTTCGCGAAACCGAGACACTCATGATTTGCTTTACCGTGGTTTCGCCGAAACCGCGGACCGCGAATGTCGGTCTTTTCTTTGCGTTTTTGGTAGATTGGGTAGTCGGAGGATCCGGCGGCATAATGTACGCAAAATCAGAACCGAAAAACTGTTCTGCAAACTCCGACCGACGCCTAAGCGTTCGTCGGTTGAAAGAGGCACAGGCCGAACAGGCTGCTACGTCGTGGGCTGGGCCTAAACAAGGCAGACAGTAAGAGTGGAAATCTTTATGAGGTATTTGTTTCCCACAGGTTAAACAATTGTTAACTTTTTCTGACATCGGCTGAGGCAAGAAAGAGTCCCCAACGGGTACTTAGCTTTGAAGTCTTGAGTAGTATTCGGTAGAAGTAATCTCTGGATCCGACCGACCGGCACTTGCGAACAGCTTCTGCTTCGGGCGCCACGCGGCAAGAAAGACTGAGGAAAATGGCGTCGGCTGATGCTTTTATACCCGAAGACCAACAGAGATGACGTCGGGTGGAGTGCGACATCAGCCGAGGCCGGACCCGGACTTTGGAATCCGGCCGACTGCGGGGCTGCCTGACGACAGGACAACCCACTTGTTATGACTGCAGATGCATCCATGAAGGACATCCAAACATCCTATTTATAGTCAAATCCATCTTGAGACACACAGATGCCCCCTCACCAGGCTGGATAAGGAAAAGGTCACAGTCAGCTGTCTGTCAAGTTCCAGATCTGACACAATACATATGCACTCAAGTCTCTCAACAACAGACACTGCTATGACTCTGTCATTGTCCATGTTGGTGTGAATGACTTGAGACATACCTCACTGGACTATACGAAGAGAGACATGACTGAGTTCTCAGACTATGTGTCTCAATCCGGTACATCCCTAGCCTTAAGCAGCACTTTACCTTCACTTAGGATGATAACACAGTACAAACAAAAAAATGATTGACTTCAACAATTGGCTTAATTTTGGTGACATTCATAGGGGATCCAGTATTGGTTAGCTTGAGATGACAAGAGCGAAAGACCTTGATGCTTTGCCGAGATGGTCTTCCCCTGTCACCCCTGGGATTTCGGTTACTGGCCAAGGCTCTTGCCACCTCCACAGTGCCTTTTTTAAGTGACATCACAAAAACAAAAGATGCCCACAAAAAAACAACCACAAGGGAATGCTGCTAAATGCTAGAAGCCTAAACTTGAAATTGCACTCACTGGAAACCATCCTTACCCTGGAAGACGATGACATCTGTGCAGTCACAGACACCTGGTTCATGGTTGCTGAAAGTACCCCAGCCATACTGGGATACATTTCTTTTCATGCATTCAGACCCCAAACTGAAGGTATAAGAACTAAGGGAGTTGGAGTATCATTATTCATTAAATGCTGCTGTTACTGTAGCTACTGGTTCTAATGTAGATCTTGGTTTCCACAGTAACAGCAGAATGGAAAGTGGTAAGACAAAGCTCCACCTCTCTGCTAACAACGTTTCTACGTCAGACGTACAAGATTCATCTCTCAGTACCTTGACTGACGCGAGTGTACCAACAGGTCAGTCGTCTATTTCTAATAAACTGAATGAAGAAATTGCTACTGGTGCTACTTGTTCTACCTCTAGCAGATCAGATGTTGTTTTACAACCAGTGGTACTTCGGAAAAAGTACAGTTTTGTACCCACCATAAATGTAGATGTCCGATAGGTATGCATCTGCAGTCATCACATATGGGTTGTCCTGCCTCAGGCAGCCCTTCGGTCGGCCGGATTCCAAAGTCTGGGTCCGGCGTTGGCTGATGTCGCACTTTCCCCGACGTCAGAGCGCCCGGGGTATAAAAGCATCAGCCGACGCCATCTTCCTCAGTTTTTCTTGCCCCAGATGCCAGGTGCCCTCTAAGGAATGCTAAATTTGGAGAGATGCATTTAAAAATCCAAACATGCACAATAATATAAAAAAAAAAACACCATAATAGATCCCCCCAGCTAGCTATAAGAGGGGTAAGTACCCAAGAAATACCACAGAGGGGAAGGAGGGAGGGTAAACCTGACTGCAGATGCATACCTATCGGACATCTACATTTATGGTAGGTACAAAACTGTACTATGTCCTTCAAGGATGCATCTGCAGTCATCACATATGGGTAGAATACCATAGCCAATCTGGGGGTGGAGGAACTATGTAAAGGATGGTGTAGCTAAAATGCCCTGCAGGACTGCCGTAGCAAAGCCTGCTCTGGATCTAGAATATAAAGGTAAATTGTAATGCTTGGCAAATGTATGCACGGAGCTCCATGTAGCAGCTTCTAAAATGTCCTTGGTAGCCACCCCTCTTAAGAAGGCTGTGGAGGTGGCTGTGGCTCTCGTGGAATGAGGTCTAATGTTAGCTGGCACAGTTTTTCCATGAAAGGAGTAACAAAAACGAATGCAATTCCCTATCCATTTTGAAATTGTCTGTTTGGAAATTGCTTTTCCTTGTGTACCAACAGCATATGCTACCAACAGCTGGTCAGTTTTTCTGTAACTTTTAGTTCTGTCCAAGTAGTAGCGCAACTGTCTGTGTATGTCCAGGGTGTGCAGAAGTTTCTCCCCTTTGTTTTGTGGGTTTGGAAAGAAGGTAGGCAAGTGAATAAATAGCTTGATTTAATGAAACCCTGGATACTACCTTTGGCATAAATGTAGGATTCGTTCTCAATGAAACTCTGTCCTGATGAAAAATAAGGAATGGCTGTACTGCCATAAGGGCCTGTAACTCAGATACTCTTCTTGCTGAGGTTATGGCCAGAAGGAAAGCAGTCTTCCAAGACAGGAACTGTAGTTCTGCAGATGCTGCTGGTTCAAAGGGAGGCAGTGTTAGTTTTTCCAACAAGAAGTTAAGGTCCCAAGTAGGGAGAGGTGGTTTCCTTGGAGGATTGATGTTTTTGATTCCTCTTAGAAACTGTCTTAGGAGAGGATGAGAGAAGACAGGTGGATCAGTATTGTACTCTGCTGAAATTGCTGAAGCATGAATTTTAATGGAAGAGTAAGACAGACCACTGTGGACCATTTCTGCCAAGTATTCCAGGATATGTGCCATGTTCATCACTGTCACATCTAGGCCCTTTGTGGTGTTCCAAATGTGAAATCTTTTCCATTTTGCTGAATATGCCTTTCTTGTGGAAGGCCAGCGAGCTTCCATAATAATATCTTTCACTCTCTGGGATAGCTTGTCCTGAGGAGGAGTCAAGGTATTTTCCAGGCTGTTAGTTGCAAGGTTTTCAGGTTGGAATGCAGAGTTTTGTAATTGTGCTGTGTCAGTGGAAGTGGCCATAGAGGAAGAAGCCATGGTTTCGTGCGTGACAGGCTCTTTAACAGTGGGTACCAGTGCTGTCTTGGCCAGTCCGGAGCTATCAGAATCACTTTTGGCTGCTCTGTCCTGATCTTCAGTAAAACCTTGGTCATTAATGGGAGAGGTGGAAATGCATACACTGTTAAGAGTTCTCCAGCTGAACGAGAGGGCGTCCACTTTCCATGCTTGTGGGTGGTATGTCCTTGAGCAGAATTTCTTCAGTTGATGATTGTGGGGGGAGGCAAAAAGATCTAAGTCCGGCCTCCCCCATGATTGTGTTATCTGTAGAAAGATGTCTGGGTGCAGCATCCATTCGTGTGCATCCATGATATTTCTGCTTAAGCTGTCCGCCAGTATATTGTCTTTCCCTGGCACAAACTGGGATTGTAGCTGTATATTGAGTTTCAAGGAAAGTTCCCATAGATTCATTGCCAGCCTGCAAAGAGGATAGGAATGGGTGCCTCCTTGCTTGTTTATGTACCACATAACCGTGGTGTTGTCTGTCCTTATTAGCAGATGGCCATGATGCAGAAAGGGTTTGAAGGCTTCGACTGCATGTATCACTGCCAGCATTTCCTTTTGGTTTATGTGCATGCGTAGCTCTTTTTGTGACCATAGACCTTGAATACATCTGCCCTCCATGTGCGCTCCCCATCCGTGGTCTGAAGCGTCTGTTGTAATTGTTTGGCTGGCTATTGGTTTGCTGAAAGGCAGACCCCTGTTTGACTGGCTTGCTTGAGCCCACCACAGAAATTCCTTTTGAAGGCATGGAATGAGTGGTATCAAAGTTTCCAGGCTGTGACTGTGCCGAGTCCATAAACTCCTTAGGTACCATTGTAGTTTCCTCATATGTAGTCTTGCTTGCGGAATCAGAAGGATGCAAGAAGCCATGTAACCCAGGGCCTGCAGGATTTTCCTTGCAGTCAGCTGGGTTTGTCTTGTCAGATTTTTGAAGTAATCTGGTAGTTGACTTTGTTTTTCTTCTGTGAGGAAGGCCATTTGGGTGGTTGTATCTAGATCTGCACCCAGAAAGGTTATTCTTTGGGACGGAACAAGTCTTGATTTGTGAAAGTTGACTGTATATCCCAAGGCCTGAAGTAGGTGGATGGCATAATTCAAGTGTTTTACCAAAGTTTGTTGGCTGTCCGCTTGTATAAGGCAGTCGTCCAGATATGGGTATATTTGAATCCCCTGAAGTCTGCAGTGTGCAATTACTGATGCCAGGCATTTCGTGAATACTCTGGGCGCAGTACATAAGCCAAAGGGCAATGCTGAGAATTGATAATGCTCTGACCCTGCAAGAAATCTGAGGAGTCTTCTGCAACTTTGTCTGATAGGGACATGCAGGTATGCCTCCTTGAGGTCTAGAGTTACCAGCCAAGACCCCTTGCCCAGCATGGGAAGGAGCTGCTGTAGAGTCAGCATTTTGAACTTTGGCACAATGAGATAAGTATTCAGTGCGGACAAGTCGAGAATAGGCCTCCATTGTTTTTCTTTTCTTGGAACAAGGAATAGTCTGGAATAAAATCCTTGGCCTTGTTCTGAGAGAGGAACCTTTTCTTTAGCTTTCATTTGCATTAAGCTGGAAATTTGTTTCAAAGCCTCTGTCCTTTGATTCGGTGGCAGGTCTGGCATGCCCTTTCTTTTTGGTAATGTGTGGAAATGAAACCTGTATCCTTTGTCTATTATTTGTAGTGTCCATTTGTCCCTTGTAATACTGTGCCAATTTTCTGAGAATAAAGAAAGCTTTCCGCCCAAAGGTGCTTACAATTGAGCCCTGGTTGGCGGTGTCAAAGTAAAGTCATTGAGCCTGTCCTTGTGCAGCAGTTGAAGGTCCTGCATTACCTCTCTGGTTGGGAGGCTGCCATTGACGTCCTCTGTAGGAGCCTCTAGCTTGCCCTCTACCTCTGGCACGCCTGTTCTTGCCTCTCTGAAACCTCTCTGTGTCTGGAAAGGACCAATTCTTGGAAGGCCAATTCCTGCTGAATCTCGGTGGTTGTACTTGGAGAAAATCCTTGACTGTTTGTACGGATTTTGCCTTTTCTTTGAATTTCTTTAGGACCTCCTGAGCCATGGAGCCAAATAACTTTTGCTTTTCCAGAGGAGCATCCAGCAGCTTTGCTTTAATATGGTCTGGCAGAGATTGTTCCTTCAGCCAAGCATGCCTACGCATGACTGCACCAGTCATAGCTGACCTACATGAAGCTTCCAATGCATCATAACCACATTGCAAGAAATGGTTGCTAACCTGTTGTGAGTTATGTACCAGATCCTGAAGTGACTTGCGGTCTAGGGGGTCAGGTGAAGACAGTTTTTTATGCAATTCATCTAACAAATACTCTTGGTACTGTATCATATGAAATTGACAATTTAATGCCCTCATAGAAAGAGTAGCAGAAGTATACACTTTTTTACCCCATCTCTCTAAAGCTCTGGACTCCCTTTCAGAGGGGAGAGGATTTTTAGCAGTGGCAGCTGCAACCCCTTTAGGGCTCTGGGAAACAGTTTCTGGATCAGCAGAGTGGGCCTTGTAAAGGTAAAGATGCGAGTCCGGGACCCTGTAGTACCTATCGGGTTTGGCAGGAGCCGGAGGGAGAGAATCAGGGGTTGTGCTAGAGTCAGAGTACACATCATCAATGACATTCAAAACAGGAGGAATAGCTAAAGGCCTATGCTGAGGCAAATGTAAAAAGGTCCTTAATCTTTTCCTGGAATCAGAGAATTCCTGGCCCTGCCATTGGAAATGCTCTCTCATGGTGTGTAGTGTCTCCCCAAAGGAAAACTCTTCAGGAGGGGAAGCCGAGGGAATAGATTCCTCTGCATCAGAATCCTCGTAGGCCGAAAAAGCCTCCTCCTGGTGGTCCGAGAGAGTAGAGCCATCAGAGGCCTCATCTGAGGAGTGGGGATCAGAGGGCTCATCCCTGGGCCTTTTGTCTGGAGGATGTTGAGAGCCCCTAAGTAAGGAGATAAGATCCTCTGCTAAGCTTAGAATCTGTGAACCAGTAAAGGGTCCCTGAGGGATAACCTTGGGAGGCAAAGCCTTTGAGAGTTTAGCAGCTTTAGCCCTGGAGAATGCCTTAATGGACATGGATGCAGGAGGCCTGGCTGCACCACATGCTGGTGTAGATTTGTCTAATGGAATGGTGTCGGAAGGTTCCAGGACACCAGTTTCTGTTGGAAATTCAATAACAGAGTCAGCCGGAGCCTCCGGGACAGAGGTAGTCGGTTGAGCGGTTTCGGTAATTGGAAGTACCAAGGACTCAGTTTCAGCCGAGACCGAGACACTCGCGGTAGGCCTGGCCGTGGTTTCAGCCGAAACCGCGGCCCGCGTGTGTCGGTCCTTGTCCTTCCGTTTCTTAACTAAATGAGAAGTCGGAGTCTCCGACGGCATCTTATACGAAAAACTAGCCCCAAAAAAATCCTCTGCAAACTCCGCCCGACGTCTAAGAGTGCGTCGGTTGAAGGAAGCACAGGCTAAACAGGCCGAGACGTCGTGGTCTGGGCCTAGACAGGGTAGGCAGTAAGAGTGGAAATCCTTATGAGGTATTTGTTTCCCACAAGTTAAACAATTATTAACTTTATCTGACATCGGCTGAGGCAAGAAAGAGTCCCCAACGGGGTACTTAGCTTTTTGAAGTCTTCGGTAGCTGAATTACAGGAGCTGGCCGACCGGCACTTGCGAACTGCTTCTGCTTCGGGCACCACGCGGCAAAAAAGACTGAGGAAGATGGCGTCGGCTGATGCTTTTATACCCCAGGCGCTCTGACGTCGGGGAAAGTGCGACATCAGCCGACGCCAGACCCAGACTTTGGAATCCGGCCGACCGAAGGGCTGCCTGAGGCAGGACAACCCATATGTGATGACTGCAGATGCATCCTTGAAGGACATCAACTTTTACACAACCCAAGCAGGTTTCTTCCAACCTGCCACCACAGTTCTGCCAGAACAGGAAGAGATCGGTAGAAATGACGGAGAACAGTCAGAAGAAGAACAAATGGAGATATATAACTTAAGAAGGGAATGCCTTAACTCTAACCACAATGTGGAAACAATCTCAGTGAACCTTGTTTGGAACATTTCTTCTAGAGAGCTTACCGGCATTGAAATGAAGGCACTTAACATGGGTGTATTTTTTATTCCTGCTCAGACTGCAGACTTATCTGATACTTTGACTGACTTCAGACTATTTGCTAGAAATGTCACAATGAAGTTAATGTATGGCAATTCAAATTCTAACCCTTATGTTTTTGCTTTAAAAAAAAACGAGTGCATATGTACCTCAGTTTCATCCAGTATTAGATATATTTATTAAATTATGTGAGGAAGACATTTATTGTCTCTCAAATAATCAGAATAGAAGGAAAGGTTTTGTTAATTTATCTGCAACTGAGAAACGTGCTCTTACTGCTTTGGAACAAGATAAGAGCATTGTCATTCTCCCAGCTGACAAAGGCGGGTTGATAGTGATCATGGACAGGAAGTTCTATTTTGATAGCATTTTACATATGTTGGATGACTCTTCTACCTATAAAATTGTTGAGGTAGATTATATACATAGAATAGAGAATGAAGTAGTTAGAACACTTACAGACTGTTTAAATAATGATTTGTTGACTAAAGAACTTTTTAGTTATTTTATTGTGGAACATTCTCGGATGTTCTCAACAAATCCGCCAGTACAGCAAGTGCAACGGCCAAACTAGCGACACCAAAATAAATAATAAGGCCAGCACTCAAGTGTGGAATGTTACGTTATTCCAAAGATAATCTATGCACCATCTGATGTAGTCAAAACCAGTAAACCCAAACCGGTTTCTGCAGTAAACCTGCCTTCTTCATTGGGAAACAATACACCTACATAATTCCATAGGAAAATAAATACACACAAAAATATTCTGATTGGTTAATTCACAAATGTTTATTTAAACCAGGGCTACATAACCCCCCTAGTTTAATGATCCACCATTTTCTTTTTTGTTAAGTAAACTATGTAATCCGGTCTTATTTATTCTATATCCCTAAATTTTATCAATAACAAGAAACTTAAACTCAGCTGTAGAATGCTTAAGGGAATGTTTAGAGAAAGCATTAGATTGCCTTCTCTTCCTAATATCACTTAAATGTTCAGATATATGGATCCCTAAAGTGCATGATGTTTGACCAATACTGAATGCAGCACAAGAGCAAGTAGCCAAATAGATAACCCAATCTGAGCTGCAATTACTGAAAAATTTAAAATCATATACCTGAGGGGTATTATTGCTGGAAAATTGTTTGGATTTTAAGACATGTTTACATAACGAACAGTGTTCACATGGATAACATCCTACCACTTTATTACCAGTCAATGTAGTTTGACAAGTCGATAATTATGATTTGTGTTTATAATGACTAAAGATCCAAGTGTCTTGCCCCTTCGATATGAGAACATGCATCTTGTGGTTAGAATTTCTGATAGTTTCTGTTCTGTCTGTAATGTATCCCAATATTTATCAATAATTTGTCTCAAATGCCCAGTATTCTGATCAAATGTGGTTGTAACTCTGATAACAGAAGGACTATCCCCGCTGATCTATCTTGATATTTCAATAATTTACACCTCTCCTGTTTTGAGGCCCATTGACCAACAGTGGCTACATTCATACCATCATACCCTCTAGATACAAATCTGTTATATAAATCTTGTCTGTGATATTCAAAAGTTTGTTCCGTAGAGCAAACCCTTCTAACACATAAGAATTGTGACTTAGGAATGTTTTTAATAATATGCTTGGGGTGATGACTGAAAGCATGCAAAACAGAATTATATTCTGGATATTTATGATAAATGGTACTACTTAAAGTATGATCTATGTTCCTGGACACAGTCACATCCTGAAAATTTATTGACTGAGAACAGACAGAAGAACAAACGGAGGTATGTAACTCAAAAAGGGAATGCCTTAACTCTAACCACTATGTGGAAACAACCTCCGTGAACCTTGTTTGGAACATTTCTTCTACAGAGCTTACCGACACTAAAATTAAGGTACTTAACAGGGGTCTATCTTTTATTCCTGCTCAGACTTCAGACTTACCTGATACTTTGACTGACTTACAACTATTTGCTAGAAATATCATATTGAAGTTAATGTATGGCAATTCAAATTCTAACCCTGATGTTTTTGCTTTAAAAATACCTCAGTATCATCCAGTATTACCATATTTCTTTGTAAATAAGACCTAACCAGAGAATAAGACCTAGCATGGTTTTCCAGGGTGGCCATGATATAAACCCTACCCCAAAAATAAGCCCCAGTTAAGCTCGTCAACAACACATGACGGATGTGTTGAATTATAAAATATTATTATTGAAACCAGTTGACTGAAGTTATTGTACTCTGCTCACCATTTTCAGACCATTCGGACACCCAACTTCTCTTTGCAGAAAGTCGTAAGATTCTTTGCCTGGCCAGAAAGTCGTAAGATTCTTTGCCTGGGAGTCCTCCACGATTCTTACTGTAACCCTAACCATGACTCACACTTGACAGTTGAGATCCTTGGCCCATAAACACTGGCAGGCGTATTTTGATCAATCAACGTACAGACAACGTGCATGGAGCACGTGCACGTGATAGTGCATGGTTGTGGGTGTGCCTTCTCTTTGTAAACAGCGTCATTCTGTGTTGCCACTCCGGTCTCATAAGTCTTCAAATTACCCCCCCCCCGCCAGTCAAGGTGAGTGCAAAAATAAAGAGCTATTCCATTGTGTACAAAAAAGGAATCGTGGCGGACTCCCGGGGAGAGAATCTGACGGCTTTCTGCAAAGGGAAGAATTTAGACCTCTGAATGGACCAAAAATGGCGTGCAGCATACGATAATAAGAAGTTATGTACTCACCATAACGTTCCATCTGAGTAGGTGGCTTCATTTGTCTGCAACCTGTGGGTCTTGGATCCGATATCGGATCCGAGCCAGCAACTTGTTTCATAGCCAATGGATCCGAGGTCCTAGCACCTCCCCTCACCCATAATCCCCTGCCAACCCTCCATGACCTCAGATCAAGTTTGCCCCTGTATAGATACCCAAAAGAGGTATTCCAATAAACAACCTACATAGATCCATTCTGAAGGCCAGAGGGAAGGAGGGGGGGGGGATGGTTGCAGAAAAATGAAGCCACCTACTCAGATGGAACGTTATGGTGAGTACATAACTTCTTAATCTGAAGTAGGGACTTCATTTGTCAGCAACCTGTGGGACAGAGTCCCCAGCTACCTGAATCTTGGGCAGCCATCATGGAAGGATATTGCGGAGCACCGCGGAGCCAAAGGATGCTCTCCCTCTAGAAATTACGTCCAGTTTGTAGTGGTTAATAAAGGTATGAGATGAGGCCCAAGTGGCTGCCGAACAAATATCATCCAACGGAACTCTAGATTTGAAGGCAGAAGTAGAGAAGGAACGAATGGAATGTGCGCAAACTCCTCCAGGTGCGGGTCTCCCAGAAGCTTGGTACGCTAAAAGAATACATTGGGAAATCCAGCGTGACAAGGTGATTTTCGAGACTGCTTTCCCCAAACTGAATTTGGCAAAGGAAATGAACAGCTGGTCGGATTGCCTGTGACCAGCAGTCCTATGAGTATAAAAACGTAGCTGCCTATGAAAATCTAATGAGTGCAGCTTGTACTCTCCTTTATTCTGATATTTAGGAAAGAAGACCGGTAGATTTATGGATTGATTTATATTGGTTTCTGATGCTACTTTGGGAAGGAAGGAGGGATTGATCCTGAGGTACACTCTGTCCAGATGAAAAATCAAGTAAGGAGGCCTCACAGAAAGGGCTTGAAGTTCCGAAACTCTTTTCGCTGAAGTAATGGCTACAAGGAATGCTGTTTTCCAGGACAAGTATTTGAGATCCACTGAAGCGGCAGGCTCAAAAGGGGGAGCAGTTTGGGCTTGAAGAACTAGTGAAAGATCCCAAGGGGGTACGGCTTCTTTGATAGGGGGTCTGAGCAGAAAAGTACCCTTGAGAAAGGTTTTACACAATTTGGTCGACATCAAGGGCCCTGTGTCATGTCCCACATGGTAATGGGAGATGGCCGCCAATTGTACTTTGATGGTTGAGCAATTAGCGCCTTCCTGAAAGAGTCTGGTTAGGAAGTCTAGTATGGATGGAAGTGGGGCAGAAAAGGGATCTAGATTATGATGCTCCGCCCAGATGGAAAAACGTTTCCATTTACTGCGGTACACTTTCCTGGTGGAAGGTTTATGCTCTGCCATGAGGAATGCTTTGACTGGTGAAGAGATACCAGGAGTCCTAAACTAGGAGTGGAACTGGAGCAAGCAAGCTGTCAGCTTCAGACTGTCCAGATTTGGGGTCGACAAGCCCGACGGATGGGAGATTAGATCTGGACTGGGATCCAGAATCCAGGGGGGATTCACTAGGTGAGACCACAGGTAAGGGAACCAAGTTTGCCGAGGCCAGAATGGGGCAATGAGGATCATCCTGCTCCCCAACCGCGAGGCTTTCTGTAAGAGCTGTAGCATCAGGGGTAGAGGAGGATAGGGATAAAGTAGACCGGGCGGCCAAGCATGCACCAGAGCGTCTCTTGGAGTTTCCCCTGGAGGGGGAATCGGAGCGAAGAAATTGTCGCATTTGGTGTTTGAAGGAGAGGCAAAGAGATCGCAGCAGGGTTGCCCCCATATTGCGAATATCTGCTTACCTACTAGTGGGTTGAGAGACCACTCGTAAGGGGAAAGAATGGTGCGGCTGAGTTTGTCCGCTAGGATGCTGGCCTACCCCAGAATGTGCGTTGCAATCAGAAAGCGGTTGGTGGAAATCGCCCATTCCCACACTCTCATGGCTTCGCGGCATAAAGGGTAGGACCTGGTTCCCCCCTGTTTGTTGATGTACCAGACAACAGACATGTTGTCCGACTGAATTGCAATAGTTCCTATGGGGAGGAGATTCTGAAGTGCTTGCAACGCATACAGCACCACTCTCAACTCCAGAACGTTGATATGCAGGGAGGTCTCTGTATCATTCCACGTGCCTTGGACTGTCCTGCCTGAATAATGCCCCCCCACCCGAGGCGGGAGGCGTCCGTGGTCACCGTGGCGAAAGGGGGAGGAGTGCAGAAGGGTCGGCCCGTATGGAGATCCGGAGCATGAAGCCACCAAAACAGGGCCCTCCTGCAAGCCTTGCTGATAGCGATGGGGTGATGGAGAGGAAAACACTGAAAGGACCATAGCACTAGAAGGGTCCACTGCAGTACCCTCATGTTTAGGCGGGCGCATGGAAGGAGCGTTATCGCTGCCGCCATGGAGCCCAGCGCCCTCAGGACCAATTCCGCCGGTGGGGCTTCTGACTGGAGGATGGCCCGCACATGAAGTTGCAAATTCCATAGTCGTTCCGAAGTCAGGAAGGCTCGTAGATCTTTGGTGTCTACTCTGGCTCCTATAAATTCTATGACTTGTGTCGGAGCAAGGGAAGATTTGTCCGCATTGATCATGATGCCTAATTGGGGGGGCTAGGCGGAGAAAGTAATCTCTGGCTGAACAAAGTAGATGCCTTGTTGGGGCAGTCAGGAGCCAGTCGTCCAGGTACGGGAAGACCTGCATTCCCTGGAGTCTCAGGTGGGCCGCTATCACTGCTAACACCTTTTTGATCACCCTGGGGGCTGTGGTGAGGCCAAAGGGAAGGACCCTGAACTGGTAGTGACTGGCTCCAAGCCGGAAGCGGAGAAACCTCCTGGATCGTCTGTCCATTAGAATGTGGTAGTATGCATCCTTGAGGTCTATAGAGCACATATTCAATCGTTCTCCCATAGGAGGGGGAGAATAGATTGAAGAGTGACCATTCGGAATTTTTCCTTGGTTACCGACCCTAATCCGACCTGGTCTTGGGGGACGGGCTGGATGGCTCTTTTTCCTAGCAGCTGCTGGATTTCTGCAGCTGCAGCCTCCCTCTGATCGGGTGGTACATCAGGGAGGTTCCTGATTTTGGGGACATGAAGCATTGGAATTTTGTACCCTCTGGATATAATTCTAAGCACCCAGCGGTCTGACGTGATGGACTCCCATGCCGCTAGGTGCTCCGAGAAGCGCCCCCGACTGCCTCCAGAGTGGAGCAGCCGGGCAACCCTTCAGGGCTGCTGCGTGGGCCGGTCAGAGAAGAATTATCTGGACCCAAAGTTCCTCGGAGCCCCTCTGCCCCTGAGGCGGTGTCCTCCCTGTCCTCCTCTGCCACGGAAGGACTGGTTGTCCGGAGCGGGTTGGGAATGTTGCGATTTCCAGAACCACATCTTCTGACCCTTTTGGTTCTTCGAAAAGGACCGCTGGGGAGCAGAGAAGCGGACTCCGATGGCAGACAACGTCTTCCTGTCCTTCGTGCTCTGGACTAGCGTCTAGCGAACCGTTTTGCCAAACAGGGCAGAACCATCGAAAGGGGCATTCACAAAGGATGCTTTAAAGGGCACCGCAAAGTCGCAATGCCGGAGCCAGGCCTGACGTCTCATGACTAGGCCCGCTCCGCTAGCTCTAGCGGCTCCCTCGGTGGTGTGGGACAATAGCCGCATAGAGGTTTTCGAAATGGATCTCAGAGTGGCCATTCGGGTGGAGTACAACTGTTTGTCCTCCGCCGACATGGACTCAAGGGGGAGGCAGCATATTCTTTGATAAGATCCCGCTGCATCCTGATGACATGTGCCATATAGTTCAGGGACCTTACCGAAAAGTTCGCTGAACTAAAGACTCACTTCCCTAAGCGATCCATCGAGCGGGACTCCTTGCTCGGTAGATGGACCGAGGGGCTCTCCTGAGCTAGTTCCCTCTTCGTGGCTGCCGCCATCAACATGGCATCTACGGGGGGATCCTTGCTCCAGTGGGACCGGTCTGCGGGGGGGGCTCAATATCCTGTCCGGGCATTTAGGGACTGGCTCCACGGTTTCCGGGTCCTTCCACGCCCTGGTGGTAATAAGGTCCACCAGGGGGTCGGTCGGAGGGGACACCCAAGAGGTAGACGGGCCTGCTTCGAATGCCTCCAGAAACATGGACTCGTCAGAGGAAGCATTGGGAGCAGACCACCGACCTCTTATCCTAAGCATTTCCATGATGTCTCCAAAGGAGACATCCTCAGGGGGTGATCTTGGGGAGTCTTCCCCTTCATCCAAGTCCGTGCCCTCGGTTAAGGACTCAGGGGAGTCCACGTACTTACACTTGTGCTTGCGAGGCACCTCCTCGGGGGGGGGGGGCTGTCCGAGGAGGTCTCGCCAGCAACATCCTGTTCCAAAGGAACAACCTGGGACATCGAAGCAGGCTGTCCCTGTGGCCGGGTGATGGAAGCCTGACCCAGCAGAGAGAGAGAGTGCAGGGTGTAGCCGAGACAAGGGCTGGGGGTCCGGATGCTCTCGACAGAGCCCTCTCCAATACATCGAAGGCCGAGGGGGAACCGCTCTCACTGGGCTCCGAGAGCCAACTCCCACTCGGATCCGATGAAGGGATCGGAGCCAGTGCCGAGACCGTCGGATCCGAAGGACCAGTGTGCTCAGACCTGGACGGAGCCGAAGGCACACTGAATCCCTCAGATCCGAAGCTCGGCCACGGCTCCGAGAGGGCGGAACAGACAGACTCGAGGGCAGGGTCGGATCCGAAGTACCCAGTACTGTCGGCACCGACCCATCCCCGGCTCCGACGCTGCCCGGCTACAAATGCTCCGAACCCGGGAAGCGGGTCGGAGAAGGAGCAATCAGAGCAAAAAAGGGTGTCGAGCTCCCCCCCAAAGGGGGTGGGGAGGCAAGATCACTCCCATCTGCAGCTGGGCCTGGATGAACCTCCGCATCATCCGGTCCAAGTCTGCATCTGACATACTGTAAGTCGATCTCGATGAGGCCACCGAGGCAGGCCTGGAATGCTGCCTCGATGACCTCGATGGAGATTGGGCCTCCTCCTCCTCGGGTCCTGGGGAGAAACAAGGAGATCGGAGCCGAGGAGGAGGAGACCTAGAAGCTGTGGAGGGAGAAGCCCGCTTAGCCAGCGGGGCAGAAGCGGAGGCCTCGGCCCGCCGTTTGTGGTGCTTCTCCCTCCGTTTCTCCCTCCTGTCCTCCCTGTCCTCCGGCGCTTTAGCGGGAGTTTGAGTCCCGGCCGAAGGAAGGGGGGCAGGTGTGGCTACCACCACAGGCTGCAGTAGTGCCACGGGAGGAACGGGGGCTGAAGCAGAGTCTGGGGGCAAAAATCCTGCCAGGACCAGCTTCGACATCGCTCTTTCAGTGCCCTGGGGTTGAATGTTGTACAAATGGTACAGCCTGAGGAGAGGTGTTCAACCCCAAGGCACCGAACGCACCGAGTGTGGCCATCAGCCGGGGAGAGCTTATGGCCACACTCGGTACATTTTGAAAAAATGGCTTTTGGGGCCTCTGCTATACTGGGGGGAGGAAAGGTACTACACAAGCACACAGGCCCCAAAACACTAACACACACACACTCACCAACAACCAGCGAGGGGAGGGAAAAAAAACTATATAAAAGGTACAAATAATAAAGGGAACCTAACACTTACACACTGTTTAAAAACTAAAGACAGAAAAGGAAGAAATTACACTTATCTGAAAAAAATCGCTAAGAGCTCTGAAAAATACAGCTACTCACAAGCGCGGCAAACTAGATCTGGGGTCATGGAGGATTGGCAGGGGATTATGGGTGAGGGGAGGAGCTAGGAGCTCGGATCCATTGGCTATGAAACAAGTTGCCGGCTCGGATCCGATATCGGATCCAAGACCCACAGGTTGCTGACAAATGAAGTCCCTACTTCAGATCCTAAGTCAACAGGCCGACAAGGGAAATGCTAAGAAGTGCAAGTGTGGATCAGGTCGGCAATCATTATTTCCTGAGCTGGAAGACATCGTCTGTGAGTGGATTGCTAACAGGAGAGCAAAGGCTTTGGTTGTGCGCAGGGCTGATATCCAAGCTTGTGCCCTTGCAATGGCACCACAGTTAGAAATATCCCCAGAAGAATTCAAAGCATCACAACATTGGCAGGATGGCTTCCTTCACAGATATGAACTGTCTCTAAGAAGATCAACAACACTGTACAAGCTGGAAGATACTGAAGTTATTAAACGTGCACTTGCGTTCAAGTCCTTTGTTGATGGCATTGACTTTTCTAAATACCAACTCTCCAACATGATTGCTATGGATGAAACTGCAGTGTTTATAGGCCAAGGATCTCAAACAACAACTGATCAAAGGGGTGCCTCGTCAATCTACATTCCCTCCACTGGTTACGAGAGTGCACGTGTTACCTGTATTTTGGCAATTTGTCTAGCTGGAAAAAAAAATCCCACCTCTAATCATTAGTAAGGGCAAGAAAAATAAGACTGAACGTGTTTCAGGCATTTACATTCTTGAAACCAAAAAAGCCTGGTGCACAAAAGCAGCTATAAGGAAGTGGGTCAATGTAATGCTGCCATTTGTTTTGCGAGGTGGCAAAAGAGGTCTTCTAGTCTGGGATTCAGCCAGCACTCACTGGGCTAAAGAAATGAAGAAATTCCTTGCACAGAGAAGAATAGATCAAATAATGATTCCCGCAGGAATGACTGCCTCCCGCAGGAATGACTGCCTATCTCCAGACTCTCGATATTGCAATAAACAAGCCATTCAAGGACCATTTGCCCATGGAACTCAATGTCTACATTGAAAATAGAATGGCGAGAAATCAGCATAGAAACTTTGTGAAGCCTAGCCTGCAAGAGGTCGTGAGTTGGGTGAAAAAGTCATGGGATAAAATCACTGACAGCTGTGTTGCCAGTGCACTACGAGCAGGCTACTTGCACAAGCAGTGCTCATTTAAGGAGAACTCTATTGCTTAGGCATGAAAGATTGGGGCCAATGGTTCTACAGGAAATGGAGCCACAAGAAATTCAGGTCAAAATTCAGGGGTTGGACACTTATGACAATGTTCCAGAAGAAGATGACATGACTGTATTTGAATAAATGTGAAAGCCAAATTGCAGATATTCTGAAGTTGAAATGTTTGGTGCACTGTTTATGTAGAATTCTCACACAACTGTTTTAACACATTAGAACTGTGGTCCAATAACAGAAAAGTATGAAATAAATGTCAATTTTTGTACATGAATAAATGCTGACTTGTGTTCATTAATAAATGTTGATTTTTGTACATGAATAAATGAATAAAGGTAGATTATTGGATGGTGTGGGTAAATAAGGCAACCCCTGATAATAAGCCCTAATGCATATTTTGGTGGGGGAAAGAGTATAAGACCCGGTCTTATTTTCGGGGAAATACAGTGGATATATTTATTAAATTATGTGAGGAAGACATTTATTGTCTCTTAAATAATCAGAATAGTAGGAAATGTTTTGTTAATGTATCTGCAATTGAGAAATGTGCTCTTACTGCTTTGGAACAAGATAAGAGCACTGTCATTCTCCCAGCTGACAAAGGTGGGCTGATAGTGATCATGGACAGGAAGTTCTATTTTGATAGCATTTTACATATGTTGGATGACTCTTCTACCTATAAAATTGTTAATGTAGATTGTATACATAGAACAGAATAGAACTTCCTGTCCATGATCACTATCAGCCCACCTTTGTCCCTCGGATACCTACAGTTAATGGTCTTCCAAAAGTCCATAAAATTTATCTTGCCCTCCTTTTATACCAATAGTTGCTGGAGGTGGATGGCTTACTGAACCGCTTTCTATTTATCTAGATAAACAGTTAAAGCCTATTGTAACATCTTATTGACAACAAGCATTTTTTGAAAGATTTGTACAAGTTTATTTATCAGAACCATGATGTTGGTCCATGCTATTTTGTTACACTTTATGTAGCATCACTGTTTATCTCCATACCTAACTATGATGGGATACACATGGTGAAACAGATAAGTAAAGGGATTTATGATGTTGAACATGTAAAATTTCTCTGCTTTCTTCTTGAAATGGTATTGGAATACAATGTTTTCACCTTTAATGGTAATTATTATTTACAGACCTCTGGCATAGCTATGGGCACGTCTTGTGCCAATAGCTGCGCCAATTTGGTCATGGGAATATGGGAAGAGAGAGTAATACTTGATTCTAATAGATAGTCAGTATGTAGCTTTTTATTGTCGCTTTATGGATGACCTATTTTTATTGTGGACAAGTGATTAAGACCAACTTTGTGATTTTGTCAATGAGTTGAATACCAGTACTGAATTTTTCAAGTTTACATACAAATACTCTGACCATGTTATTGAGTTTCTGGATATTCAATTGTTAAAGGAAGATGATGGTTCCCTGCACACTAAGTTATATAGAAAAGAATGTTATTATCCTACATACCTACACCGTATGAGTATGCAACTGAGACATTTATTTAATAATGTGTTGAAGGGTCAAAACCTTAGAACCAGTTGATTACATAGTAGGCCTGAGGATTTTGACATGGAACTTAAACAGATGAGAACTGAATTTCTACCTAGGGGATATCGTAACTTTGAAGTAAATAACATACAGAATACTGTTAGGCAAGTGAGAAATACTTCAGGGAGACCTTATTTTTCTTTACCCGATGCAGTACATTCTTGGAATGACACTCCGGGACGTAGAATATTTTTTGGTTTAACATATTCTAGTGATGAAAAGAGTATTAGAAATATTATTTATAAACATTGGCACATATTAAGTACATATTCAGGCTAGCAGGGAATAAACCTAGTTTTGGATACAGACATAAAAAATCTCTTCGTTACAGGTTATGCTATCCTAAGAATATGAATGAATCTAATAATAGGATGGTTGGGTGGGGTGGGGGGGGGGCACGAAAATGTAATGCATGTTCATTTTGCATAGACATAGATGAGTCCCCTGTACTGATACATCCACAAAGTAACGGAGTTAAACAATTTACCATTAGCTGATTGTAACACTAAGAATTTGGTTTATTTGGCACGGTGCACTGTCACTCCTTCTACGTAGGTAAGACCAACAGACGCCTCCGTGAGAGAATACATGATCACTTATTTTGTGCACGTAGGGGGGATGAATTACAGTACATTAGCTAAACATACTAATAGCTATGGAGAAAGACACATGTTCAAGTTCTTAGTCTTAGAAACCATACAATAAAGTGCTAGGAGGGGAGATATAGTAAATGCTACTTAAGCAGAATTAAGATGGATATTTATGTTAAGAGCACATCATGGTTTGGGCCTAAATGATTATAATTTCGTACAACTCATACCTCACCCACAAGAATTGACAAAACCACCAAACGTGAATCCACCTTAGACTGGATCCTGACTAACCAGCCCAGTACTGACCACCTATCCGAGATACTACCAGATTCCCTCAGTGACCATAACCCAACCTTTCTCCTTCGGCACAAACTAAAATCTACCAACACCCTCAGTCTCTTACAAATCCGCTCCCACAAAAACTTCTCCCCAGTACAATTCTCAGAAGCCCTAAAATCCTGTGACTGGGCTCCTATAAAAACCCTTCCCCTGGATATTGCAGTAGAATACTTTAATGCCAAATTCCTAGGAGACAAAGCTTAGTTAACTTGGCAAAAATACAAATCTCCCGAAACTAGACAAAGCTTTGCTGAGCTCAGAAATAAAGCAAAAAAAAAACAGGTCAGGTTGGACAAGATAAAAGGAAACATAACAACAACCCACAGAAATTCTGGGCTGCAGTGAACAACGTTCTCCAGCCTGGAAAAGTCTCCACACCACCCCCAGATATCAAAGGTACTGATTCACATATAGCCTCTAGTTTCAATAACTACTTTACCTCTTCAATACTGAACCTGGTAAGTGCATTATCACCCACAACCCAACCTCAACCATTAAACTACCAGACTAAATCCACCTCCTTCACACTCACCCCAGTACCAACATCTACCATTCAAAATCTCTTAGCTAAACTCAAACCTACCACCCTAGCTGCCGACAATCTTCCAGCTAAATATCTACAAATTGCATCCAAGGCCATCGCCTACCCAGTCTCCCTACTTATTAACAGATCTATCGCCCTGCATACTATTCCTTCATTATGGAAAACCTCATATATCATCCCCCTCCACAAGGGAGGTCCAACTACTGAACTCTCCAACTACCGTCCCATTGCAATCCTATCACCTCTCTCAAAAATTCTAGATAAATGTATCCACCACCAACTCCTTACCCACCTGCTAACCAACAACCTTCTAACTAAAACCCAACATGGATTCAGACCTTCCCATAGCACCAACACTGCCCCAAGGAACTTTTCCAATACCATAAACTTGCACAGGAACCAAGGAAAGCTGGTCTTTGCCACCTTCTTAGACCTATCCAAGGCATTTAATACAGTTTCCCTTAAACTCCTCACCTGTCTAGCAGAACTCAGCCTTAATGACCCCACTCTACAATGGTTTAACAGTTACCTAAACAATCTGTCAAGTGGGGCAACTCCCTATCCCCCCCACTCCCTATCACATGTGGTGTCCCACAAGGTTCAATCCTTGGCCCCCTTCTCTTCAACATATTTATAAATAATCTCCACCTAGCTACCACTAAAACCAACATTGTCCAGTATGCGGATGACACTACCCTAATCTGCTCAGCAACAACCATCCAATTACTTCAAAGTAAAGCCCAAGAATCCTTCACTGAGGTAGAGAACTGGCTAAACAACTACCAACTAATACTAACCCCCCCCCCAAAAAAACACAGCTAATACTATTCCGCCCAACCAAACACTGCAACGCCACCTTTACCATCATGTCTACCAATGGCACCCTCATCACTCCAGTAACTGAGGCCAATCTCTTAGGCATCACTATTGATCACCAACTTAAATACAACAAGCACATATCCCAAACTATCTCTAAAGTCCATAAAAAACTAGGTTGCCTATATTGTTGCACCCCTGGGACTAGAACAATAGCCAGAACTCATCTCTTATCAACACTACTTTACGCCTCTCTAGTTCTCACCAATATTAACAAAACCAACCTGAACAAACTCTCTACATGCTACAATAAAATAGCTAGGTTTGCTGCCAATAATAGATCACATTCCCACCATTGCCTATCCCTAACTAAACTGCACTGGTTAGAATTTCCAAACCTCCTACGCTACCACCAACTGATCATAGACCATCAAATTCTCTTCCATCTGGGGAAGTGCCCTGCCCTTGCCGACATGATAAACTTTCACAACCCTAAAAGGGAGCTATGTTTATGTATCAAAAACCTGATTGAAGTTAATCCATGCAATAACAGTTCTGGGGAGGCCTTATTCTCCCACAATGTGCCAAGGCATGGAACACCCTCCCACCTGAACTCAGGCTACAAAGTCACACAGGCACCTTTAAAGGCCTTCTTAAATTACACCTCAATACTAACCCTCTTTGCAACTGTAAAGACCCACTTTTCCATATGTAAGTGACCCGCTGAAGCCTTTAATGCATACACTATAATCTCACCTGAAATGTACTTTTTGTATATATTGTAAATAATGGTACTACTCTTGACTATCTTATTGTTCTACATAATTGTTTTTTGTACTTCATTGTTTCTCTCATCTTGTATGCCAGTTTTATGCCAGTTTTATTGTTATCTAAAGCATGTATGTACACACTGTTATTTCTTTGGAGCTTTTCTCCCCAGGACTTTATTGAAAAATGACACGATGTCCAGTTGGACTTATCCTGGTAAAATAAATTTAAATAAATAAATTTCTATGCAACCAACTTTGAAAGCTAGATCATTAAGGAAGTAACATTATGTAATTTTATCATTATTTTTATTTGTGTAGTTTTTATTTGTGCTGAGAATTTGTTTTTACATTATATTTTTTCATTTTTAATTAGATTAAATAGCTTTAATGCATGTTGCTTAGCAATTAGGAATGCAGTTGAACTGATTAGCTGCAGATTTTATTGAAATTGCTATTTAAACCTGGATTTTCTTCTCAATATTGTGATCTGATGAAGCAACTTTGCGAAAGCACTTGTCACTGTTCTGTCTCTCCTGATTAAAGTTTTTATACTTCTGCTGTGGGCTGCTGTATGTGTACATTTTACTTCACTAGATTTTGCTTTTGTGTCGACATTAGTGGTTTGCCTCCTGGAGTAATGTATATATCATATATCTATTATTCATTAAAAATACAGATTCCTGTAGACTGGTTAAACAGCATGACTCAAACTACTTCAGGTACAATTTACCATTGGTAAGACCCCGATTCAAGCCACTGCCAGCTATAAGACCCCATCCATGGCTCAGGCCATATACTTCAGCCTACATGGATCTACTTGAGTCAATCAGGATGCAAACAAACACCTTGGTCTTGGGTGACTAACTGCCCTTCCATTGACTGGGTAAACTATAAACGTTCAAACTCACTTGCCCAAAGGTTCCTGGACCTTGCTAATTTCAATGCCCTAGAACAGCTGGTTGACACTCCCACAAGGGGCTCAAACATCCTGGAGCTGGTGCTCACTAACATGAGTGACCGCTGCACCACCCTCAGTGTGCAGCCATCCCTAGTGAGAGCTGACCACAAATCAGTCTTGTTGAAAGTAGCTATAGAACACCTGACCCCCTTTAACAACAACTAGACTAAAAAACTACTCTAAGGCAAATTACAGCCTCTTAAGAGGAGGCATAAACAGCTTCACAGCCCCTCCACCCAATGATGGGAAGGACATCTATGTGGGCTTATAACCAATATCTTATCCAAACATCTGCACATCTGCACTGATTCTGCCATAACTTACAGGCTCAAAGCATGGTACTCAAGGAAGAATAAACCTGCCTGGCAGACATTGGCCATTAACAAGCTATACAATAAGTGAAAAAGACTGCTGTCCAAGAGAAGAGGGTTACAGTCTCAAAACTGGAAACACTCCCTCCTCTGCTTAAACAAGCAAATAAGACCTTGTGAAATCCTCCAAAGCAAACTACAAATCCAAATTAGCTTCCCAAACTA
The DNA here is from genome assembly GCF_019279795.1 of Protopterus annectens. NCBI lineage: Eukaryota > Metazoa > Chordata > Ceratodontiformes > Protopteridae > Protopterus > Protopterus annectens. The sequence continues at coordinate 409,797,710 of NC_056733.1, read as the reverse complement.
AGGATAGCTAATGAGGTGTTCATTAGTTACATCTGAAACCTTAAAGGCAAAACCCAGATTTGTGCTGAAGTTGTAGTTAATGGGAATACATATGCAGAACCAGTGGATATAGCAAACCTGCTGGCAGACAGTTTCAGTGAAATTTCACCCCCATGTCCTCACCGCACTTACCCCAAAGCATCTCTATCACCTGTTCCCCAACCAGTATTTCAAAGGAGCAGGTCCTGAATGCCCTCTCCAAGGCAAAGAACACATCCTCCATGGGACCTGATAACATCCCAGGCTGTATTCTACATGAGTTAAAACAGAAATTAGCATCACCACTATGTACCCTCTTCAATCACAGCCTGAGCACTGGCTTTGTCCCACTGGAATGGAAAACTGCCACTATCATCCCCTTGCACAAAGGGGGTGCATCTATAGACCCATTAGCCTGACCAGTCTGATCTGCAAGGCCATGGAGAAAATCATCATGGACCTTATCAACAAAGATATAGGAAATCTCCAAACACTAGACACCACCCAATATGGCTTTGTCAAGGAGAGATCATGCCTACGACACTTGGTGGACTTCTTCAAAACAATCACCAAAGCTCTGGACGAGGGCAAACCTGTGCACATGGCCTACCTAGACTTGGCTAAGGCCTTCAATACAATTCCCCACTCAGGCATCACTGACAAACTCATCCAGCTGGGTATCAACTCATATATGGTAAGGTGGGTCACAAAATGGCTTACAGATAGAACTCACGCAGTCAAGATAGGGGACTCTACCTCTTCTAGCAGACCCATAACACCAGTGGAATTTCACAGGGATCAGTTCTGGGACCTCTTATTTGGAATCTATTTCGCCAAAGTACAAGCTAAAACTAAAGGTCTGTGGCTCACCAAGTTTGCCGATGACTGCACACTAGGAATTGGAATCTACAAAGGATGTAAATATTTTGCAAGGAGGACTCATGATGACCCAAGATTGGTGCCAAAGTCATGGTCTCAAACAATGCAAAAAAATGCATTATTATCCCCTTCGGTAAGAAAATGGCCCCGGTTAACTACCACATCAATAACAATACTTTAATCACACATTCTGTGGTAAGAGACCTGGGCAACCTTACCTTTGATCACCATTCTCCACAGTGGTAGAAGAAGGGCATTTTATATAGCTCATCTCATCAATAAGGGCACTGCCTCCAGAAGAAAAGAGGTTATAACCCCCTGTACTCCTCCCTCATTAAGCCAATAATAGAGTACAATGCTCCCTTTTGTATGTACCTTTCCAACCATCTGCAGCACTTGAAAAGACCACAAAGGTTCAAGTCAAATGGCACATGAGTCACTCACTCAAAGGACCTTAATCTAATATGTGACATCAACAGAACTTGCTGGAAGAACAGATCCGTCTCACAGAGGTTACCCCATATTTAGAACAAACTTCCAATTCAAGTTAAGTGCAGCCCCTCACTGACCCTATTTAAGCGCAACTTGGATGGGCAAAAAGAAATTCACCCCAGGGGTTACACCTATGTCCATCTTGGACAGGGGCACCAGGTGTTGATTTCAGTACTGGCTTGTAACAGACACCTGTGGGAACAAAGGTTTAAACTGGGCTAGGCCTACAAAGACCCTAGGGCCGTTAGACTAGTAACTTCTTATGATCCTAAGAACCTCCTCAGCACCGTCAATTGGTGGATTATATCTTCCAAACTCAGATAAGATTCTTTTGGGAACTTTCCTTCCTCTTATTATTATTATACATTTTTTAATTCTTTGTTTTATTTAAAAAAAAAAAAAAAAAAAATATATATATATATATATATATATATATATATATATATATATATATATATAAATATATGTGTGTGTGTTTGTGTTACATTTTTATTTTAATATACTTGCCATTTACTACTGCTGCTAATTGCTCTAGGAATTGTAACTTACAACTATGTTGTTTGTATGCTTAAGACTGCTTTTAAGTAGTTATTGGGTTTTTCTAATTTTTTTATGACTTGTACTGGGAAAATGAAATTATGTGGTGTCTGATGAACATCAGGGACAGCCTTGTGCATGGGCCTGTTTTTTCTTTTGTTTATCTGCTTCATTTTGAAGTTCTGACAGGAACATATTGCATTTTTCCGCATTTTGGTCCTTCATTTACATATTTTCTTCTGATTTAACATTGCGACAGCCACTTTTATTGTTAAATCATGATTTTACCACAAATTATTTGCATTTCTGTGAAGATTTTTTTTTTTCATTTTTGACAAGTGAATCTCCAAGTAAATGCTTATTTATATGGTTTTATTTGATTTAAGGGCATACATTTGAGATGTTGGGTACTATTTGGACAACTGAATTTTATTTGGTATTGTGACTGTGTGCTGTTGTTTACTACACTGTGCAGATTACAGAAAAAGGATTTGAACATTTTAAACTCCTTCTGCTATATTTTATGCAGTTTAGCTCTATTTGCTGCAGGACATAGTTTATATTTTCTATTCCTGCTGTCCTTAATAGTGTCAGTGTTTTATTCTGCTGGTCTTTTTTTCCTGACTCGATGGGGATTAGGCATATCAGGATCCATCAAATCCAGTTGCACCTAAGAAGAAAGAACTCAACAAAAACATACCCCAGTCTATGGTTTATGAATCTGTTGCTGCCTTAAGCTGGCCCACAGACCACTTACCCCCCATCTCCCTCTAGTGGGAGTTTACAGTCCTCTATGATACGGGGTCAGACGCATCCTTTAGGTCTGTTCATTACCTGGTTCAGATATGACAGAACTAAACCCTTTAAGTACAGGAAAGATCTGGGGTAGGACACTCCTTGCCAGACATAATATTCTATCCTCGGATATTTTGTCCACTAGTTTAGTTCACAGTAAACAGAAACAGAATTTTCACCACACTGCAGACAATCAAGATATTACCATGTAGAGGGCTGATGTGTCTTCTTTACCCAAAAGTGTTTTACATTTAGCTGATCTCGGAGACTATGCTCTTATTCAAAATGACTAATGGGTTACCCTCTCAAGAGATCAGTTTATGGCTGCAGATTTTGAGTGGGGAATCTGATGGAGACAATACTGAACACTCTTGAGTCTGCCCAATCTGATTCTTAGGAAGGTGAATGGGTTCAAAAACCCAAGCAAGTGCTCACCATTCCACAGATGCTAGCTAGTTTCAGAGATGTAGTTGACTGGAAGCAATCTGGAGCTCTGCAGAAACTGGCAGAGCTTATGATCTTAGTGAGGATGAGATTCCGAATGTTTTTTTTGTTGTTGTTCTTCCACTTTTACTGGCCTTAGAAGATGTCTATAAACTGCATGTAAAACCTCTTTGGCTAGTGAACCAGTTCCTGAAAAGGCTAAGAGGAAATACAAGGTGTACTGTGATCTTGCAGCTCTCTTTGCTCTTTTGTCAGCAGAGCCAGCTGTGGTTTCTCCAGCTGCCAACTCTATCAAGATAGCCTTAGATTCTTTTAATCCTACTCTGTTGTGTCTTTCGGCTTTTTCCAGTTAGGGGTCGCCACAGCGGAACTCCGGTCTGCTAATGACTGGTAGTTGATTTTTACGTGCCAAGTTACCAGCCCTGACGCACAACCTTCAACGAAGGTACGCCCATTCATGCATGTCTCCACGCAGAAGACGCTCTAGCTGAGAATTGAACCGGACAGCGTCTTACTGTGAGGTGATAAAATTGGCAAATAGTTAAAATTTCTGGGAAAAAAGTTGGCTCAACCTAGTAATTTCATCTTTAGAATTGTAAATTATCAGGGATTTATGAGGAAATTTAATATGCGATATGCTTACAGTTTAGATGACTTTTGTGCATCTTTTTCTGCTGAACAGAAGTGTTATATGAATGAGATTGTTTCTAATGTGACTGAGGTGTTTAAGCACACTTTGAGCAGTGTCTTGGAAGGTGCAGACAATTTCTGATGTTTTTCTTTATTTGAGGAAACAAGGGTTTCAAGCACTTTCCACTATTATTCTAAGTGCTGATGAAGTTGCAGGTGAGAAAGAAAACGGGATGGTGAACGGAGTCAGCCTTAGGTGAGAGGTAAAGGACTCCACGGCATACCCCCACTGCTCACTAGTTTCCTTCCCTATATCACCCCAAGTGCCCCCAAGTATTGTGGTCCTGACCTCCCAACATCATCCAGAGTGATAGTACTTTTCCCTTGTTTTTTTTTTTTCTTTGTCTTAATATTCATATTTTTCTTTGTCCCTTTAGCACAATTTAGCTGGCTAAGAATACAGTGCAATAACTATGGAAGAAATAAACAGAATGAAGCTGGGGGGGCTTCTGGCAACCTAACTGTCCACAGAAGACATGTGGTATTAGGTTGCCCTGTCGTGCATTTCACAAAGTTTTCCCAACCTTTTCACCTGGCTACATGGAATGTACCCTTTTCATGACTAAAGTTATGATCAATATTTAAACTTTATCAAATAAGTATACACCATGTACTTTCTGAATTGATTAATTATACACCATGAACTTACTGAATTCTAGTTCCATCACTTAGTTTTCTGTTTTTCTATTTGCTGCATCCCTTCCTCCCCACAAACAGCCCATGTATTTCAGCACCTCAAGAAAGGGCTTGCAACAGTCAGGAAGTCAAGTCAGTCATGTAATTATAGTGCGGTAATTTCATCTCCTGTTCCTCCCTGCTGCCTCATTCGTGCTTAGCTTGATTACCTCATGTCTGAACTAACAAGAATCTGCAGCTACCCAAATCCCTTCCAAACTAAATCTACTTTAACATACCTAGTCTCTTTGCCAATCAACAATTCTAAATAACAATGGACCAAGTATCTTGGAAAAGCATCAGCAGACGATTTGGAATCTTTATCACTACATCTTCCTTCACCATACCCAGTAGCATAGCTAGGGTGAGGTGACAGGGGTAACTGCTCCAGGTGCAAAGTGTTAGAGGGTGCAATTGGGTGGCCATCCATCATCCAAAATCACTCTTTAGTGTAATACAGGCTTTTTGGTCGAACCTGAGCTCTGTAGCGTTCTGTGTACGAAGTAGTTTGCTACAGTTTAAAAGTAACAAAATCTTTTTTTTTTTTCCCTTTAATAAAACCTAAGAGCTGTTGCAGGGGTATAAACTGTAGCAACTGTTTCCTACATTTATAACAAGCAATTTGCTACAGTTCAAAAGAACAAAGATGTATTTAACTAAAACTTAATCATTACAGTACTCCACACAGGCAATGTATAAATTGTAGCAAGCAGTCTGCTAGATTTTAAAAGAAGAAAGGATTTTTTAAACTAAACTGTGAGGGACCTGAATGGCTGGGGTGGGGGTGGAGTGGATGTCATGCATCTGGCCACCTACATGGTGTGCCATTAGAAGGAACAGACTTTTTTTTGCTCTTCACTTCTTGCAGAGTTGAGATGGCCAGGGGGGGCATGCAGATTGGGTACTGTCCTCCTGTCTGCAGCTGGGGTGGGGCACTAATTTGTGGGACCAGCACAGGGCACTGGCTGAGTCAGCTATGCTTCTGGCCATACGATTCAACTTCTGAGCATTAAAAATCATTGCAGTGGCCTTCAAAAATAAACAAGAACACTTTTTAAGGAAGCCCTTTCGTTTGGAATTGCTTATTAGACCTCAGGTATACCACTACAAGCTCTACACTGGAGACAAAGCTTTTTCTGACTTTGTCTTCTGATTGTCAGACTCAATCCCAACTTCTTTCTGCCCAGAAGTACAGTCCAAAAATCAAATCATATTTTTACCGCACTTAACAGATGCTTCTTTTTTGTGCAGACAGGTGTAGTGGTACGATCCTCATGACCTGTAGAGGAAATTTGCACTATTGCTGTTTTCCTATACAACTGATGTGTACACAGTAAATATCACTGTGACTGTCTACATAAAGAAACAGTATCTGTCACTAATATGGGTGGGTGGGTGGGGGTACCCCAACATTTGCTGGTATTTTAAAGTTTTTATTTTATATTCCTCTGCCTCAAAGACAAAGTTATAGTTTATATTCCTCTGCCTCACAGACAAAGTTATAATTTGATCATAAAGTAGAAACAAGAAGAATTAAGTTGCAAATGACATACAAAACATAAGGAGGTGTGCACAGTTGAGGAAACCAGTTTGTTTACTTTGGTGTTGAAACTGTGATTGAAATTGCAATCGCCAGAACACGCAAGTGCATTGACTGGCCCAAAGGTCTATTTTTATCCATGACGTAAAGAAATATAAACTCATGCTACAATGTTCAGTACATAGACAGACTGTTCTCTAAATGCTGCAATACCAATAAACAAATCCTACACATAATTACCATAATTCACAAAGGCAATCTAAAAGCATTACACACTAAGAAATGAAAATGAAAGGATGACAATTTACAAATTATGACCACAATATCCAAAGCCACTCTAAATAAGTATCAGCATAACTGACAATAACAGCGATTTCCAAAATCGTTCTAATTAACTGTCAATTACTAACAGAAAGTTCCGAAGATGTTCCCGATTCCCAACAGCAGTAACCATACACAGACACCTAACAAATGAAAAGATAATGTCCCTGATTTCTAAAAACACTAATTATTAGCATAAAACATAACAAAATAAACATATTTATGTCCCCATTTGCAAAACTACACTAATAAATGAAATAGATGCTCTTGGCACTGTAAATAGTAGCCATAAAACTTTAGTGAGCATGCTACTTTTTTTCTTTACTTTTTAATATTTATTAAGTTCACGACTAGTGAAGTGTACCACAAACACCCTTTTCAGCCACAGCCCATGACTATCCAGTTAAGTAACTTGCTCAGAGTCGCATAGTACAGGAAGAAGCATTTCAACAGCTCACACCCTTAATTATATGCACTAAATTGTAAACAGTTAAATTAAAAGCAAAAGCTGTACAGTATTCATAATACAATATCAATTTATCTTACTGCTTACAGAAAATGATCTACTCGGAGAAAATATTTTTCAACATAATACACCCTTTCTTTAAGATGTAATGATTTTCTGTTTAGCTACCTGCTTAATTGGATGATTCTTCACTGGGAAATGTTCTTTTTCTCTTTTCCTAACTGAACAAGCTATTACCTCCCACATTGCAAACCCTTCTAAAGAAAGGCTGCTGAAGAAGCTGACCGAAGCTAAAACAGGGAAACGTATGGTGATGAGGCATCTGTCTTAACTGCAGACAACCTTTTTCCAGTCTTCAATGCTTAACTGATTTCAAGGTAAGCAAGCAGACAATACTGTCAGTGATCAGCAGCATTTTCCATGTCTGTGTTGACCTCAAGTTAGTAAGGCAGAAGGAAATCCAGAAACTAACCACTGACCTTTTAGTAATCTAAACGGAAAAATGCATACCGAACCCTTGAATTTATTCATTAATTTTATGGAATTCTTCTACGCATTATTTTCCTAGGTTAGGCTGAACTTCAAACCAATCAGCTTCTATTCAACCAAATAACAGCAGCAGAGAAGAGTATAGGTTGAGCAGCAGTCCCTCGACATCGTAAGAGACACTCTGATGAACATACACAGGAGTGGTAACAATGGAAAACATGAAGACACACATGCCCTTCCAAAACTAGAGTTAACCTTCAGTCACAAAACTGGAGAAGTGTTGCCCCACATCTAGAATGGCACTGCAGATAGCAGTCTAGTCCACCTGGACATAATACAGGCCGTGATGGAGACAGAAGAGTTCCAATGGGTTGGAAACAAATGTCAAAACAGCACACAACAGGGGATATTTTCTTTAAGCAATCAATCATGGAGTAGAAGTCAGTAAAAGTGATTAAAGAGCCTGCAGTCACAAATTCAAGTGGCATTTTCCTCACTTAGTTCTGTACAAACAAAATGAAACAGCAATACCCCTCCCCCAACAAAATGGAAAAACAAACCTCAGCAAGCTTTTGCAGTTACTGGTCTATAACAGACAAACCTGTATAAAGGCTGCTTTTGCTTTGCACTTTCTTAGTCCTACACCATACCAACCTGCTTCTTTACACAACGGACCATATAACAGAATACAATAGAAATGCATCTTGCATTTCTTTTTTTTTTTTTCAAGTTCACATGTACAAATCCTGATGTAATCTTACTGAACCTTTCTTCATTTACACAAGGATAACAAATGCTACAGCATAAGTTCATAGGTTCATACTAGGCTATCTGCCCTAGGGCATTTATAAGCCTAGCCAGAGTGTGTTTGGCTTTCGCCACCCATTTTAAATTAATTTTGCTATGGCCTTTTTCGAGGTTAGTATACTGTGCCTCTGTCCAACAGTGACACAGAAGTGATACCCAGGGTAAACCTACGATCTCCCATCCACTCATCAAGATTCCTCTTGAAGAGAGTCAATGAGGGACTCTGCCTAACCTGGACTGGGATTTTATTCCAGAGTGAAGGAAGCCTCTGGGTTATGAATCTGTCCCTCCAGCATGTCCTATTTATTTCAGTGCTGAGGTTCAAGTCTCTCGAGCACGTAGCTCGATGGGATTTGGATTTTCTGAGGTGCAGCATGTCCATTAATTCCAGGTTGGACATGGCTTTATACGTCAGGCACAGATCGCCTCTGACCAGGCAGTATGCCACTGAGTAGAGCTGGAGTTTCTTTAACTGGGCAGCATATGGCATCTGTTTGAGCCCTTTGATCCTCTTGGTGAGGTACTTTTGGGGTCTTTCCAGTTGCTGCAGGTGTCTGGTAAGGTACATCCCAAAAGGGGCATTGTACTCAATTATGGGCCTGATGAGGGATGAGTAAAGAGGCACGATGACCTCCCCTGATCTAGATGTGAATCCCTTCATGATTAGGTGGGCTATATAAAATGTTCTTCTAACCACTTTGGCCACGTGGTTGTCAAATGAGAGATTGCTATCAACTTGGGTCTCCAGGTCCCTAATTACTTCTTCTGTACTTAATGGATTGCCACCTATGTGGTAATTTGTGGGCACTTTGTTTTTGCCAAAGGGGATGACTATACACTTTTGGCGTTTAGCTTGAGGCCATGGCTCTGGCACCAGTTGTCTGTTTCTATGAGGCCCTTTTGGAGGATGCTTGTGTCGGCTGGAGAGTCGATTATGGCGCCCAGTTTGCAGTCATCTGCGAACTTGGTCAGCCACAGTCCTTCCGTGTTGGCCTGTACCTCCGAGAAATATATACCGAACAAGAGAGGTCCCAGGGCTGAGCCTTGTGGGACGCCACTTGTAACTGGTTTGGAGTCTGACATGGCTCCAGCAATTCTAACCATGTGGGTTCTGTCCTTGAGCCAGTTTGCTACCCATCTAGTGACATAGGGGTTTATATTTAAGCTGGTGAGCTTATCTATAATGCCCGAGTGGGGTATTGTATCGAAGGCTTTTGCGAGGTCCAGGTAGGCTGTGTGGACCACCTTCCCCTCGTCAATGGCCTTGGTGACTGTTTCAAAGAAATCGACCAGGTTTAAGAGGCAGGATCTGCCCTTAACAAAGCCGAACTGTGTAGGATCCAGTGTCTGTAGGTCCCCAATATCTTTATTTATGAGGTCCATGATGATCCTTTCCATAGCTTTGCAGACCAAGCTAGTCAGGCTTATGGGGCGATAGTTTTCAGGATCCATTGAGGCACCACCTTTGTGGAGAGAGACCACTGTTGCTGTACGCCACTCTTTGGGTACATATCCTGTAGTAAGGCTGAGATTGAACAGTAGTTTTATGTTTGGGTTTAGCTCTTCTTGGAGTTCATGTAGGACGCAGCCCGGGACACCGTCTGGTCCCATTGATGCTGTGTTTTATGCTTTGGAGAGGGCGGCTTTTACCTGAGCATCTGAGATGTCAGGAAGGCAGCACTCTGCTGGGATGGATATTTGCCCTTTTGGTGGGGAGGGGGGGGGAGTTTGCGCTGAACCTGTCAGCTAGGATGTTGGCAATGTCTGTGGGTTCGGTGTATTTTTTGTCATTTTGGACTAATTCTGAGCATATCTGGGAATTCCCACCCAGGTTCCTAACATAACTAAAGAAAGCCTTGTGATTATCCTTAGTGTCCTATGCAATTTTTCTCTTGAAGCTGGCCTTAGACGATTTTATGAGTGCCCGTAGTTTTTTGCTAATACTGATCAGAGATGCCTTCCCTTTGTGGGATTTTGCTCTATCATGTAGTAGCTTCCTCCTTCTATTGTACAGTTTGTTTATGGCTGGGGTCCACCAGACAGGACGTCTGCCTTTGGAGGATTGGGTCTTAGTTTTATTTGGGATTGCAAGATCCATGCATTCCTGATGGTGTTCATAGAATGCGTTTATAAAGGATTCTGCAGTCTGGGCCGTATTTTCCACAAGCCTGGGGGCTTTGAAGGATTCCACCTCGGTTTTGAGGAGTGTGAAATTTGCTTTAGAGAAGAAGTTTTTCACTGTGGTTTTCTGGGCAGGGGGTGGGGTCGGGATGTGAATATCCAGTGAGATTAATTTATGGCCTGATCTTATCAGTGAGGGATTCACTTCTGGTCTGGAGCATAGAGTCCCCATGTTGGTGATGATCAGGTCCAGTATGTTTTCCCCTCTTGTGGGAGTGGTAACAAGTTGTTCCATAGCATTTGAGTTTATAAATTCTAGGAACCTTTGGGCTACGGTGTTGGAGCTAGAGTAATGCTCTCAGTCTAGGTTTGGGTAGTTGAAGTCACCCAATATAATGGTGTTTGAAGAGACCTTCATATTTTCCAGTGTTCTCAGGAAGGCCGAGTGGGGTTCCTGGGTTTGGGAGGGTGGTCTGTAGTAGGCTATAAACTGGAAGGCAGTTTTACCCACTGTTAGTTGCACATGGATAGTCTCTTATGCTTCGTGCTGTGCCACCAAACCTGGAGGTGTGGGTATCTTTGAAGAATATTGATACTCCCCCTCCTTTTGTGGTTCGGTCCAAGTTTTGGGGCCAAAAAGCATGGTATGAGCTATAACCTGGTAGTGCTGGGGTGCTCTCGGGAGCATTGAACCAGGTTTCTGTTGCTGCACAGATATCGATGTTCTCCATGCTAAGGAGAGTTTCGAGTGCGTGCATCTTGAGGTTTAGACTTCTGGCGTTGAGTAGCATTACTCTTAGTTTCTTATCCCTTATGATACCTATGGAGGTGGGTTTGTCTTTTGAGCCTTGCCTAAAAAAGGCACTATGGGGGTAGCAAGAGCCTTTGCCAATATCCGAAAGCCCAGGGGTGACAGGTGCAAGCCGTCCCTAGCGAAGCATCATGGCTTGTCGAGCATGTCATCCCAGGCTGACAGGCATTGGATCCCCTTTGAATGACACCAATACTTATGCCAATTGCTGAAATTGATCATCTTGTCTTCATATTGTGGCATCATTCTTGGTGAGGGTAATATGCTACTCAAGGTCAGGGTCATACCGGCCTGGGCTACATGCTCAGAGAGCTCCTCTATGTCTCTTTTCATGTAGTCCAGGGAGGTACGTCTCAGATCATTCACACCAGCATGGACAATGTCCGAGTCATATTTGTACTTGCTTTGGGAGTGACATGAGTGATTGTGTTATGTGGCGGATCCTAGCGCCCGACAGGCAGCTCACCGTGACCTTCTCCTTGTTCAGCCTGGTGAGCAGGACGTCAGTGTGCCTGACGATACAGTCACCTATTACAAGCGTATCAGGTGTGTTGTTTAGCCTTAAGGGCTGTGACTGTTCGGCACACTGGCTTTGTGAGCTATGTGTTGCACGTGTTTTGTTTTGGGGTAGCGGTTGCTTGGGTGTGTGCTTTGGAGGTCTCTGCTGCTTAGGCAGATTTTTATTTAGAGCCTCCGAGTATGTTTTTGTGTGTTTATGTGTTTGGTTTGCTGTCGTGGTAGGTCTATGTGAGACTGGAATTGTAGTGAGTGTGGTTTCCTTCTGCTCCTGACTGGTTACGCCAGTACTGAGTTGAGAGAGCTTAGCCTCCAGTTTGGCTATATGGTTGCATCTCTCACATGTGTTGGAATTTGCTGGGAGGAGGACAGGGCTGTCTGTGTACATGAGGCAGTTGTAACATTGCCTCAGGATTCCCAGATTCACCAGCTGGACCGGAGAGGAGATTGACAACTGACCTTTGGACATGCTAGAATAGTATTGGGAATTCCTTTATAATTGAAAAAAAGGGCCAATGGGGAGCAAGGTATTCAAGGGGAGTTTGTGTAGGGGGTAGCAGAAAGATAAATTGAAGTTTGCAACTTCTACAAGTTACTATATACTGAAGAATGTCTGTTTGAATGTCTGATTTCTGACTAATAAATGACCACTTTGATCTGACAAGTCACTGTGTACACTATGCTAGTAATCAAAAGCATCAGTAGGGCAACAACTAAACTAACACATCCAACAAGGTAGCAATAACAGCTTGTAAAGCTGAAAAAAAAAAACATTTAAAACAAAATCATATTCTAGCCCACTTTTAAATCAGAACATCAGCAAGTCAGTCAACAAAGTGAGTGTACTGCTGTTTTAAAAACAGTATCATCCGTCATACTGATCAGTTTTTGACAATCAAACTGTGCTACACGCGGACTCCTGTCTGTAGTCTGAGAGTTGGGAGATGCAGTAAGTGGAAAAAGGCAGAAAAATATTAAGCATGTTAAAATACTAAGACTTACTTAAACTTACGACACAAGACTGTTCCATTTTCTGTCGACTTGCGGGATGAGCCCCAACACATTTAAACTTTTTTCCAATGGGCAGCTGAGTGGCATTCACAGTGACTTCAAAGACATCATCTGTCTTGTTGGCATCAATGAAGGACTGTAGTATTTCCGAGTCTGTTTCATCATCCCTCCAGTAAAGGGTAGGTTTTGGGTATCCTCCAGTCCAGGAGCAGAAAAGAACCAAGGCCAAGCTGTCTGCTGAGTCAGCTTGGCACTGTGGTAATATGCTTGGAGCATCTGAAAAGAAAATACCATTCAGTTTTGTTTTTCCTGTTTCTTGTAATATGTCAGACAATCATCAGCATGCCTACAATGGCATTCATTCTTTACACAGTTTTATCATGCTTCACTTTCTAAGTTTTTTGCAGAAGAAGTATGGACTCCCTGGTCCATCTGCCTCACTATCAAAAATCTGTCCTATAATTCTACCAATGTCACATCAATAAAGATGTCATCCCCATCTTCGTGACTCACAGTCCTCGGAGCACCCCCATGCATAAATTAATACCCTGGTTATACCAGAGTCTTACACCAATAGACTGATTTATTTGTTAACTATTTTTCTATGAACACTTCTTGATGTTACACCAGGACTTTCTAACTCAACTACACAAAATAATCCCTATTTTACCAAACAAAAATCAGAGGTACTCACCATGATAGCAAATCTGTAAGAAGAAGCACATCTGTAATACATTTTCAGGAACTAATGTTAAGCCTGCTCAGCAAATAAAACCTTCCCAGCATTCCAGCTCTTTCACACTGTACAAACACACTATCTGTTGCCATTTTTCACTTATAGGTCAAGTGAAAACTTCCACATGCCAAACTACCACACCATCAAAAAATACTTGAGAAGATTCACAGAAGAAACCCGCACAGCTAGCGGGAGGGTGATTAATACAGATGGACTTCTTACAACTCTTGTCATTACTGTGAGTACCCATGACATTTTTTTGTCTTACATGTCATCATGCCTCAGCTGTTCTTTAAGGTAAGATGACACTGCAGAGAAAGTTGTGGCTGTGGAAACAACTCTTGTATAATAAGCCTTCAATGTTGTCAAGAAGGATTTTCCAGTCTTCCAAATTTAGTGCAGCAGAAAGGAATACAATTGGAAAGGCATTTCTTTGGCAAAGGATACAAGAAGTTGATCTTCTTAAAGCAAGACCTACATCACTTACCAAAGTACCAGAGTTGTCTATGTATATTTTAGCAACATAGGAGAAACTCCTTAATTTATTTAGCCAGGGTAGAAAGGGCAGAAAGATTTACTTAAATTTGATTTTAGAGTCATGTTGGGCATACAAGATGAGTTAATACTGATTTAAATTTGATTCAGTAATTATGTTTCCATAAAGGAAAGGTTAAAATTAAGAGACAATCTTTTGTCTGTGAGAAAAATAAGGACATTCACTGACAGGACCTGTAACTCAGAAATCCTGCAGAAATTAATGCAACCAGAAACAAAGCTTTCAAGAGAAGGAATTTTAGTACTGCTAAAGATGCTGGTTCAAATGGGGTGGGGGTGGGGGGGCTTCTTCAGAGTAAAGTAAATGTCCCATGGGGGACTAGCTCTCATAAATGAAGCTAAAGTAAGATAATACCTCTCAGGAAGGCTCTGCAGGCTTCAGGAGAAGCCAGAGATTATAACAGTACTGGCCTACATGAAAACTACCTGGAGGCAACTGCACTTTAACTACAGAGAGATACTAAGGCCAGGACTAAAAATCTCAGAAAGGTACTGAAACACTGGGAGATCAGGAGCTGAAAGGGACCTATATTATGCTCTGCTGCCCAGCTTTCTCATTATGTCTTCTGTGAGGAAGGTTTCTGAGAAGACAGTCCACCTAACTGAGCTACTAATGGAATTGAAGCTATCAGTATCGGGGCATGTAGGGTTGGATATTGTGAATCAGCACTCTTTCATTCAGGAATCCTTAGAAAAGTTGGAGGAAGACAGGCAGGAGAAGAGTAACTCAAGTTTACCTTAGCTAAAATGGAGCAATGAGAAATTAATTTTGCCTTGAATAATTTCACCCTGTAAATAAACTTTATTATCATAAGAAATTGGGTGATGCATAAAGAAGACCCTGTGGCTGAAATAGGCAACCCTGCTTCATTTCTTAATGAAAGAATGAGAGAAAAATAAGGATCTATACTGGTCAACTACTGTATGAGAAGTTGCAAATAGATTTGTGCCACTTCTTGAAGTTATGCTCTGCTATTGTTATACTTAAAAACTGTTTGGCAAGCATTAATATACAACGACTGAGCCTGCTGGCAAAATAACTGACTTCTCTTAGAATGTGACAAGCTATAGGAAATCTACTACAGAGAGGCCTACTGTCACATCCTCAATACCTCTCTGCACAGGAGGTAAGAATGTATACTCTGTACCCAACTATTTGCTGATACATAGACACTAACCAAAGTGACTACCTGAATAGACAAGATTCATGTGGGAAGGGAACTCTAAATTGCTTAAAAGATATGGCAATACTGCACGCACTTCCAGATCATTAATGTGCGAAGTGGATCCCTGATTAAGTCCATGTTCCCTGGGCAGTATGCCTCCTTAAGTGCCCCTATCATCACCCTAAGACAGAAGCATCCAATGTGGTGGTTGCCACTGGGCTACCATAGTGAAAGAATGACCCATAAAGGGGTTCTTGCGACAGGTCCATCAAATGATATTCGACCTGCAAGTTCTGAACAGTTTTTACTGAAGTGTCAGGAAGATGTAAATGCTGGGACCACTGAACTCAAAATCTCTGCTGCAGAATCCTCATGAGGTATCTGATGCATGACTGTAGATGCCACCATCATGTTGAATCATGTAAGCACATGACTGCTGTGGAACACTGATAAGCAGTCTGTAGGACTGTCTGAATCTTGCAAGAATGTCAAAATTCCTTTCTAGGGGCAAAAATGCCGGAAAAGTCTTTATAGGAATGCAAAAGTCTATAATGGGCCACACATGAATTGGAGTTAGCAGGGATTTTCTTAGCTTTAGTATCACTCCCAGAGTGTGAAACAATTTCCTCTCAGCATCCTTCCACCTAAAAAAAAAGACAGTCTCTCAAAGTTTAGTTACAAGAAGTCATTCAGCTAGGAAAATACTTTGGCACTTCATAGATGGAGATAGGTTGTTACTACAGGCATCCATATTGTATAGAATTGGGTTCAGCTGTGAGACTGAAGGGAAGAGACTAGAACTGAAAATGACAGTCTTCGATGTGAAGGTGCCCTGACCCATGTTTTTCTGGTGATCTTTCTCAAAACTGGGGTACAGAGGAAGGGTTCTCCCTCTTCCAATTACCTCTAAGAAGAAGCAATTGCGTAAAGAGTCAGGAGTAAAGTGATCCACCCTTGAGTTGACCATGGCCTCCATGTAACAGCTAATTGACCCCAGACTCAAGGGTAAGTGACCTTGCTAGGGCATGGCAAAGGGGGGCCGCTGACTCCCAGTTACTATGGCTGCAGGTTGTGCAGAAATTAGAAGTTATGTACCTACCATAACGTTCCATGTTAGTTGTCTTCTCTCGCCTTCTTTCTTGCTGGATGGGTTCGGAGCCGATCCTCCGCTCCGACTCAGCACTTGCTAAGCTCGAGAGCTAATTTTACCAGCTCAAGGCAACCCTATATCCCATGATGCAAGGCGGAGACTACCCAGATCTCGTTTGGTAGCTAAAGAAATAGTAATATTTTCTTCCAACTGAAGAGGAGGAAGAAAAATAACAATACTAAATAACATCATAACCCTCTAGAAAGGATCAACCTAATCTAGTGACACTAGAAGTTGAACAGCTAGAAAAAGGGAATAACCTCTTAATAGAAGATGCATAATCTTCCCGGTCTGACCAGGCTAGGGGGATGGAGGGGGACGAAGAAAGAAGGCAGAGAAGACAACTAACATGGAACGTTATGGTAGGTACATAACTTCTAAATGTTAAGTTGTCAATCTCGCCTTCATTCTTGCTGGATGGGACCGCGTCCCTAGCACCTCTATCCTGGGTGGCTCAGTGGAACAGACTCTTGAGAACGGTGGAACCAAAATTCGCTCCGTCTCTGGAGGCCAAGTCTAATTTGTAATGTGAAACAAAGGTATGAGGAGAGGCCCATGTGGCTGCTGCACAAATAGTGTCTATTGGAAGTCTAGCTTGAAAAGCTGTAGATCTAGCTAGAGCTCTGGTAGAATGGGCTTTTGGCTTAGAAATCAACTCTTTGCCTCTTAGCTGATAAATGTAAGTGATCACAGAAGACAGCCATCTAGATAAAGTTACCTTGGAAACTGGAAGGCCTTTCCTGCTCTCTGCATAGGATAGAAACAGTTGATCAGATTTCCTAAAAATTTTAGTCTTGTCCAGATAATATCTGAGCTGGCGGTGAACATCAAGACAATGTAACTTTTGTTCCGCTCTATCAGAATAATTCGGGAAAAACACTGGAAGATCAATGGACTGATTTAGGTTCGTCTGCGATGCCACTTTTGGTAAGAAAGACGGATTAGTCCTTAGAGATACCCTATCTTTGTGGAATATTAAATAGGGAGGACGAATGCAGAGAGCATGAAGCTCAGATACTCTCCTGGCATCAGTAATGGCGACTAGAAAAAGTGTCTTCCAAGAAAGCAATTTCAAAGAACAGGCAGCTGCAGGTTCGAAAGGGGGAAGAATCAAGGATGTTAAAATTAAATTTAGATCCCACTGTGGTGGGGGGTCTCTAATCGGAGGTTTCAGTAAAAAGATACCTCGAAGGAATGCCTTGCAAAGTTTATGTGACATAATGTTGTGGTCCAAAAGGCCTATATGAAAATTTGAAATGGCTGCCAGTTGAACTTTCACTGTGGAAGAAGAGGATCCTGAATGAAAAATCTCAGCTAGGAAGTCCAATACAGAATGAATTGGAGCAGTATAGGGGTCTATGTTCCTAGCTTTTGCCCAGAAAGAGAAACGTCGCCATTTACTAGTGTAAATCTTTCTGGTAGAAGATTTAAGGGAAGCTACTATGATATCCCGGACAGGATTAGAAATCATAGGAAGCCTGGCTAAGGATGGAAATGGAGCAACCAAGCAGTGAGGTTGAGAGAAGGTATGGATTGGTGCAGTTGACCCGACTGGTGGGTCAGAAGATCTGGAACCGGGTCCAGATGCCATGGCTGTACCAAGAGATAATGATGTAGGAACGGAAACCATATCTGTCGAGGCCAATAAGGGGCAATGAGAATCAACTTGGCTCTCAAGGCGGTTGCTTTCTGAATTAGCTGAGGTATCAGCAGAAAAGGGGGAAAAGCATAAAGAAGTCCCCAGGGCCAATCTTGGGTTAGAGCGTCTCTGGGGGGATGGCCTGGAAGGGGGAAGAGAGAGAAGAAGTCTGGGCATTTGCTGTTTTGAGGTGTAGCGAAAGGGTCGCAGCAAGGAAGGCCCCACTTCTGAAAAATCTCTTCCGTCACTGATTGTTTGAGAGACCACTCATGAGGCATGAGAATAGCTCTGCTCAATCTGTCCGCTATGATGTTGGATTTCCTGGGGATGTGTGTTGCTATCAGAAACTGGTGAGAAGAGACTGCCCATTGCCAAAGTCTGAGAGCCTCTCGACACAGTGGATAAGACTTGGTTCCGCCCTGTTTGTTTATATACCACACTACGGACATATTGTCCATTTGGATTGCAATAGTTCCCAGGGAAGAGAGTCGTTGAGGGCTTGCAACATTAAAAGCACCGCTCTCATCTCCAGGACATTTATGTGCAGATGGTACTCGAAAGGTTGCCAAGTGCCATGGACCATTCTGCCCTGATAATGCCCCCCCACCCGATCAGGGAGGCGTCCGATGTAACCATGGCAACCGGGGCAAGAGGAACAAAAGGTCTGCCTTGATGGATTTGAGGGGAAGATATCCACCAAGTCAGATGCCTTTTGCAAGCTGGAGTTACTATGATCTCGTGACGCATGGGAAGTTGTTGAAAAGACCATTGGGTGAATAGCATCCATTGTAGAAGACGCATGTAAAAGTGGGCAAGGGGAAGAAGTATTATGGCGGCCGCCATAAGACCCAATACCTTCAGAGCAAATCTGGCCTGAATTTTGTTGCTGAGAAGAATCACCTGGACGTGTCTTTGAATGTCCAAGATCCTTTGGTCTGTTAACTTTGCTGAAAGTTGTACGGTGTCTAATCTTGCGCCTATAAAAGTAATAGTTTGGCAAGGCGACAAGGCAGATTTTTCGAAATTTATAGAAATTCCTTGCCTTCTGCAAATGTGAATGGTGTAATTTCTGGCTTGGAGAAGCTTATGCCTGGTGGTGGCAGTGAGGAGCCAGTCATCTAGATATGGAAACACCTGGATTCCTTGACGTCTCAGGTGAGCTGTAACCACTGCCATACATTTGGTGAACACTCTGGGGGCTGTAGTGAGTCCAAAGGGCAGGGCTCTGAATTGGAAGTGACTGGTCCCAAGCCGAAAGTGGAGAAATCTTCTGGAGCATCTGTGAATTTTTATGTGATAGTACGCATCCTGAAGATCTATCGAGCACATCCAATTGTCCTTGCCCAGAAAGGGCAGAATGGACTTAAGTGTGACCATCCGGAATCTTGATTTCTTTACAAACTTGTTGAGTTTACTCAGATCTAATATTGGTCTCCAGTCCCCTGTCTTTTTTGGAACTAAAAAGAACCTTGAGTAGATTCCGGATCCTATTTGGTCCGCTGGGACTGGCTGGATGGCTCTTTTTACTAGCAGTTTTGATATTTCTAGTACTACTAGTTCCCTTAGACCGGGTGGAACGTCTGGAAGGGTTCCCTTTTGTTGAACTGGGGTTTGAATAAAGGGAATTTTGTAACCCTCGGATATAATCGACTGTACCCATTTGTCTTGAGAAAGAGAAAGCCAGGCTATTGGGTACAGCGATAATTTTCCCCCGACTGCCTCCGAAGGCGGACAATCGGGCAACATCTCAGGGATGCTGGAAGGGTTTGTTAGAAAGAGGCTCTCTGCTACCCTGATTCTACGGACCCCCTCTGCCCCTAGGGCGGCATCTATTATTGTTACCCCCTCTGCCTCAACTGACTTTGTGCGTCAGGCGTGACTCCTTGAGATTTGCGGAACCACATTTTCCCTCCCTTCTGTCCTTTGGGGTAAGGTCTTGAAGGGGTGGAGAAACGGACTCCTACGGCAGAAAGAGTCTTGCCATCTTGTTCGCATCTAGTCAAGGTGTCTTTCACTTGAGGTCCGAACAAGGTCGAACCATCAAAGGGGGAGTTTGTGAAGGACGCCTTGAAGGGGTCTACAAAATTACAAAGCCGCATCCAGGACTGATGCCTTAAAGCCACTCCTGTGCCTGCGGCCCTACTCGCTCCATCGGCTGCATAAGAAATGAGCCGCATGGAGGAGTTAACAATGGAGTTAAGGATTCCTAGCTGTGAGCTAATCTTATCCTGAGACCCAGCAGCTGACGGATCCTGTAAAACTTCTCACAACTCTTTAAGAACATCTCTTTGAAGGCGGGTGAAGTGGCATAAGTAATTCAGCGATCTCATGGCAAAAGTCGCTGAAGAAAAAATCCGCTTGCTGTACCTGTCCATAGTCCTAGAATCCTTGTTAGGAGGATGGACAGGTACTGAAGGATCAGCTAGTTCCTTCTTGGTGGCAGCAGCCACCACCATGGCATCAACTGGGACACCCTTTGTTAAATATTGTCTATCTTGTGGGGCCGTAATGAATTTTGAAGGCCTCCTAGGGATAGGTTCCACCGAATCCGGAGCCATCCATGCCTTCTGAGCCACTACCTCCATAAGAGGGTCGAAAGGCGGAGACACCCAGGAGGTGGAGGGTCGAGATCTGAATGCCTCCAGGTATACTGACTCGTCCTTGGAAGGATTAAGGGAGGGCCAGTTCCCACTCTGCTTAAGGAGTTCAAGGATGTCCTACCACTCTCTCAAGGTCGTGATCAGACAGCATGGATGACCGAGAAGAACGGCTCAGATGGCTCCGCTCCGAGAGCAAGGGTGATCTCGGAGCCGAACGTATGGACTCTACTGAAGGGGTTCGAGATCTCTTTTTTGAGATCGATGGAGCCAACGGAGCCGACACTGAATGTCTGGATTGGGCAGTATCAGCGCCGGATGGAGCCGATACTGAGACTGGTAAGGTGGAAGGATCGGCTCCGGCCGGAGCCGATCTTGACCCTGGTGAGGGTGAACCAGAAGCCGACGGCTTGGAACTCTCAGCCGAAGGCTTAACAGGTTTCGAGGGCTTCCCCGGCGCCGACTTAGTCGGGGAGCTCTCTGGCTTTAATAAGCCCCTTAATACTAGCTTATTTCTTCGCTCCTGCAGGACTCTTGGGCTGAAGGCATGACAGATAGCACAAGAGTCCTGCAGGTGCAAAGGTCCCAGGCAATAAACACAAGAAGTGTGACAGTCTGTCAGAGACATCTTCTGACAGCACGAGTCACACTTCTTGAAGCCTGAGACCTTAGTGTCCTTCGACATAACTGTGTCGAGGAAACACAATACAGTAACACACACACAAAAACACCCAATCCAACAATTTAAAATAAATGGGGATAACACACAGTCATACACAAACAATCCCTGACAGGAAAAAATTTAGGGAGGGGAAGGCCTAAGGCTTAAGCTAGGGAAAGGGAATAAATAACTCGAAAAAAAGGAAACACTAATGGGAATAGGGTTAAAGTAAGCGTTAAGGTTAACAAAAAACAAATATATATATAAATTTAAAGGGGGGTAGACGAAGAGTCTCAAATCTATTCACTTACCTGGAGCTGGTAAAAGAAGGCACCTCATTAGCGAAGCGGCAAACGAGATCTGGGCAGTCTCCGCCTTGCATCATGGGATATAGGGCTGCCTTGAGCTGGTAAAATTAGCTCTCGAGCTTAGCAAGTGCCGAGTCGGAGCAGAGGATCGGCTCCGAACCCATCCAGCAAGACTGAAGGCGAGATTGACAACTTAACATCTAACATTTGTGTTTGCTCCCCTGAACATTCTGGAAGATAGAAAGATACCATACAGCTTTAAAGCTTTGCCTTTTCTCCTTCAGACCTTTCAAGTCCTCATCTATCTCAGGTTCAAAGAAACAGCCTTTGAAGGACAGTCAGTGAAGGTCACTTTTATCCTCCTACTCCATATTCTCAGAAATTGCATCCCACAACAGATCAAGATGGCCTGCGTGCCTAAGACACTTTCTTGGTCTTTTCATTGGGGCTGATTCGGTTTCAGCAGTTTTCTAGCAGCAGGATCTTCAGTTTGGAATGGAGACAGGTTGTATCCAAAAGGCGAAGTATGTGGTAGTGAAGGCAGTATAGTGGTATATACATACAATTGTTGATAGTTGTAAAAGGCAAAACAGCTGCTTGGGCAGGAGGACCCACAAGTAGAAGAGCAGCAATCTATCTGCATGCACATTTGGCATTGGTAGTACTGATGTCAGAACTAATGTTCAGTATACCAATCATGAAAACTAGGATAAATATCCAACATCAGCTCTGCTTGATACTGTAAAGCGACACTGGTGAGAGTGATACTGGGATAATTGACATCAGATGGACTGATGCTTGTCTGTGTAAGTAAAAGCTGACATCCTGGTGTGGTGAACTGACATCAGTACTGTATGTTGGTCAAAAATCAGTGAAAATGGCACAGGTAGAAAAAGATGAATAAAATCAGCAAAGGTGCAGTGTTTTTTTTTCAGCTGTTAAATGGAAAACCCACAATGCACAAATATCTATTCAGAGGTAACATGTGAGCACTGTCTGGTTACTGTGATTTGGTCACCAGGTAAAAGGATGCAGAGAGAATCAAACCCTGGACTACAGGATGAAGCCTGTTAGCATTTCATAACGTTAATCCTTTGTACTAAACTAACAGGCTTGACCTCTGGGGCTCTGGTAACACTGGAATAGGGGTTTGACTATGTGAATGGGTGTAACACTCACAAAAGTTAACAAATTCTAGTAATTTTGTGGAAGTTAATTGGATTTATGCTTTGAAAGAGGGAGGAGGAAAAAGTTGCCCCTTCATCAATACAAGATTACCTTTCAGTGGTGAATTCTACAAAATTTGAAAGAACAATTTATGTTTTGAATCACCCTTTATTCTGATGATACTTTCACTAAATCTAAGGCACAACACAGGGAGATAAAAAAGCAATATTTTCCGAATCTGATCTAGGGATGGTTGAAACTTTAAAAGTACTTCAGTCTTTGAATAACTATGAGAAGTCCTGATTCTCCAAGAGAGAAATAAGAAGAAATCAAAAGTAAGACCTTGAAAATTAAAAGGAGTTTGATTTTTCTAAGATAAACACAACAAAATACAACATCTGAAAAACATTTGCAGAGCATTTGGTAATGTATGGAGGTCAAGCCTTCCTACATGGAGGGCAGAATACTGATGAGCAAGGAAAAATACAGAAAAGGATTACTCTGGGATGTTAAAAACTTTATTAAGTTGGAATTAAATCAGTTTTCTAGTAGAGCATGGGACTTCGCACTTCCTGACACAAGGAGATATTTTAATTCCATAATGAAAAGCTGGCACAAAAGAGGGCAGAGTTTGGAATATCAGCAGCAGATGAGGCTGGCTGACGAAGTGAAAAACTTTCAGCTTAAGGAGATGGTTTTATGACTTCCAGGGCCATAAAATCACTAAATGATAAATGGGAGAGGGAAGATGTACAAGTTCTACAAGTGGTAAAGTTATTGACAGAGGCAGAAATAGGAAATGCCTGCACTTAGAAACTGGTAAGCAGACTTTATAAAATGGGTCTTGGAGAACAGTTTTATTACAGCTAAGTGGAAGAGGGAATGGGACAAAAACTATGGCAAAAGTCTTCAGAAGGGGAGTAGCAGGAGATATGCCTTTTGCCAAAAAAGTAATAAATTTTTTTTGATGGAAATATTTGCATAAATAGATCTACACTTCAGAGAGAGAGTTCATAAGATGCATTCTTGGGGCCTATGTAGGGTGTTGGTGGTATGAGCGGCAATTGCTGGAAGGATGGGAAACTCATTTTTTGCTGTGTCTACAACCAAGACAATTTGAGGCAGATATAAGTAACATATTGGGAAGGCAGTGGCAACTCAAGAATGAAACTTTATTGCTGGCATGAGTAGATTTGAGCATCAGAACACATCAAAACCTTGACAAATTTGATCCTTTGGGTAGCTAAAAAGTGGTTATGAGACTATAGAAAACTGATAAGATACTAATACAGAGATCCTGACAAATTTAAAGAAACTAGAACTAAATGGAGGGAAACAGGAAGACAGGTACAGGATTTCAAAGAAAATGGGAATAATGGGAATGGCTATGGAAGGAAGAACAGAATGATTAAGAACAACTATGAATGAACAGAGGTGAAAGGGGTAATAACGAGGATTAATTTACAGTAATGAGATAAGGGCATGCATTAATGTGATCATTATTTTATAATTGTTAAAAATACAGTTAGGATTAGAAAGATGTTAGGACCACAGCTGTTTACCTTGTTTGCCTTACGAGGCCTGATGTTAATTTAGAATGAATACATGGGGAAAGAGCATGAGGACAACAGCTCTTTAAATATCCTCCTCACAGCTGTAACAGACTGTGAAAAAAGTACCTAGTACTACACTGCACTAAAGGAAAACACAAGCACAAGTAATACCTATTCATAGTTCACACACCTCGACGAGTCTTCTATGAATACCCCCCACACACAGGAGTGCAACACATATGTGCCAGCCTAAAAGAGCTATGAAGCTCGTGTGATGATCTATTTTTGACCAAACTACAAGTTGGATATGGGAATATAGGATACAGGCAATTGATGAAAAGGAGTAAGCAAGCAGAGGGCAGTATACAAGTTAGAAAAATAAGCAATGAGCAGGCTTGATGGTGGTGGGGAGACGGAAAAGATTTTGGGGGAAGGTCAGAAGCCTGTTTGATTTTATATATATATATATATATATATATATATATATATATTATATGGAGAAAGATATGAAGTGACAGTAAGTTGGAGAATGTAGTATGGGAAGTAAGAGGAAGGGAAGACAGTTATAGTAGTTAGTAAGGTGAAGACATGAGGAGGGTGGGGAAAGGCAATGGTGATGAGAAAATTGGACTACACACAGGGGTTGGCATAGATACAAAAGGAAGGAGAACGTGAGAATGGGGGCTAGGATGGGGTGCAGAGATACAGTCCCTGCCAGCTGTGACCCAGTAGCAGCTTACTTGCTGCCCTGGACTCCGTCACCACTATACCCAGGCAGAAATGGTAGAACTAGTGTGAGGCAGGGACATGCCTCAAAGAGTCACCAGAAGAGGGTCTCTATGCAGCTGATATGGGTATCCAGTCTCCCATCAGTAAGGTTCCCCACTATTTACTCCAGTTATCAACAGGTGACATGTTACCTAAACTGTCACTGCCATCTGCAGGCTCTATAAAAGTACCTTCCACAGCAAGGCTGATGACAGTAGTTGCTGCAGGAAGTGTGGAGGTGACAGCAGCAGTTGAGTTGGAGACACTGATAACAATGGTGTTGGTGGCAGTGGTGCACTTCCCACCAGTGGTGGTTCAACATATCTGAAGGGTGGCCGGTGTGCTGGTCTTGATACTGCTGTATATAAATGTAAAATAAATGAAGAAAAAAAAAACATAAAGGGTAGTAAGAAAGAGGGTGAGAGAGCCAGAAGTACAAATAAGTGAAAAAAAAATACAGCTAAAACTTAAAGTCTGACTATTTTATATGCACTTTAATGCAATGGTCAAGAAAAATCCACCCAACAGAAGCAATGATGTGGTAATATGCAACCCACAGGGGGCTTGAAGCCACAGTCTTCCACACATGCAAACTGAAATTCAATGCATTTACATGTTCAGCAACATGCAGAAGTCCGCAGAAGGATGCAACCACTGATATATAGGGTCTACATTATATTCTCGAAAGTCGACCATGTCGAATCTGTCACTGTCGACATGAGAATATCAAATGCTCAGAATCTCGAGCGTGTAAAAGGAAATTTCCGTAAGGGGAGATTTCCATTTACTGCAATGTAGTGCGGCCTCAGAGTTGGTATATTTAAGTAGCAGGGGTGTGGTGGGTGCAGGGTGGGCTATCCCCCCTGCTTAAACCTGTTAGGGTACTTTTTTCTTTTTTTGCTTTTGTCTTTTTATAAGGTTGACGTTTGAAGACATCAACCATATGGTGTCGACCATATTTTGTACGATGTTTTCAACCAATCTTATAAAATAGACCCTAATGATATATATATATATATATATATATATATCTACACACACACACATATATATATATATATATACATATATATATATATATATATATATATACATACATACACACACACACACACACACACACACACACACACACACACACGATTAATTACATAGTGCTCCCATTCAATATTTTATGTGCAACCTAAGAGTAAATACGGAATACAGCAAGGGCTAACATCTTTCTCCCTCTACAATGAACACTCCCTACATGGCCAGTTAAGTGTTTCAAAATAACAAGTAAAATAGCAAATGGTCCAAACTATTAAAGAAATACATATTTTCTAACATACCTGCTGTACTTTCATGTAACTATTACCTTAATATCTTAAACTTCATAACATTATAGAATAGATCCTAAACAAACGAGTCTACAATGTTTAACTTGTTTGTATGGTAAAAACTGAACTACTGTCCAAGACACTGACTGCAGGTATGGATAGTCCATGCAAATCACATGTGCCCTAAAATAAAGAACCATTCTGGACACTTGAGGTGGCAACCCTGCAGAACTCGCATACCTTGACTACTGCTACAACAACTGATTGGATTGCTAACATTTATAGCTATAATCACCCTGGTGCTCCCTGATGTGCTCTGGCCTCATGTGCACCTGCTAAATTTCTTCAATTTGTTCAGGGGTTGTGGAAATAGAAATGGGAGTGCATTAGACATTTGTATGCAAACAGTGTTAGTCTGAATGCAGAGGTAAGCCACGCATTACTTACAGTATATAAGTGGTGGGTGCTCCCTCACCTCAGACTCCCATCAGCCCAGGAGGACAGGATTTTTGTTTTTCAAATCACCACAATGGTAGTGGCACTACTTACTCTTATGGGGTATATGTCAGTGACATGTGTGAGGTCCTGTGCCAAGCTGCTCATGTCTCTGCCATATACTGAGGGCCTAGACAACTCTATTCCATGAGTCTGGCCCATTTACTGCTGATAGAGGAAGATTTTCGTCACCTCAGCACACCACCTTTGTATTCCAAACTCGCCCTTAGATGCCACACTATTACTTTAAGAGAAAGATGTTTGAAAATGAATGGTCACACTCATTTTCACAACAACCAAATGTCACACAATAGGGATTAGCTCATTTGCACAACCAGTGGTGGAAAAGTCCATTATAAGCAGTGAATACTAGTGTTTGAACACTGCAGTTTGAGGTGTAAAACATAGCAAACCAACTTCTTGGAATATGGTGGCAGTGAATTACTCCTTACAAAGTTGTGTATTGCCTGGAATTACAGACATCCCCTACAGCCAATATCTGAACCACACATGCACACTGCTGCCTGCAAGTACTCAGGTGTGCCCCACACTTCTGGGAAGCCAGTGCAAAGTTTAGCCCGAATGCACGATGTGCAAACTGAATGATTCAAAAACATGTATATTTGCATGGTCATCTTTTCCAAATTTTCCACCCAAATTAGCTCATTAGAAGTGCAAGGGAAAGAACTCTTCCTCATCCCATCATGGAAAAAGTTGTAGAACCATCTCATCATCATGGAGCTCAATAACTTACTGATATACAACACCTGCTTATCCTCAAACAAGGTACATCTAAACTTTTACAGCTTGACATTCCCAATTCTAGGCTTTGATACTTGCTTTGTTACCATGCCACACGTACAGCTGAAGCGATTCTTTCCAAGCATTACAACAAAACTGAACTGAGAGAAGTAATTAAAATATAAAACTTTGCAGAAGGGCAGTGAAGTTTAAAGGGAAACACACCCATCTTCCTTTCCTCAAATCACCTGTGCAAACTATTCAATGTGAGGTTGTACTACCTGCATGTTAAACAAAGTGAATGTAGTAGTATGCCACATCTGCCACATTGTTCATCATAATGCCATTTCACATTGATGATATCCAGGAGAGTTGCAGTAGTACAGCTGCTGTACTGGCTGGGCCTTTTTCATTGCTGTTATGTGGCATACATTTGATGCACAGCCTGGTTAGATATATGGGAATGTCAGGTGCATAGGCAGCATAGTGTATGTACTCGGGGGAATGGTTTAAAGGGGATTTGTGGGACACTCATGATTATGATGTTAATACCAGTGTTTTCCATATGCACAAATCCATGTCTATGCAAACATCTAAAAGGAAGCATACCAAAAGGACCGCTGACAAAGCCACATAAAAGACTAGGTTCTCATATGCTGAAAATGTGGTGTTCATCCAGGGCTTCCATCTCTATGGCTGACACAGCCAATCCTACCATGTCTGGAGACATGGCAGTAGATATAAATGTGGTTGGTGGCCAGGTTCTCTCATATGCAATGGTCCAATGCAAGGCCAGTGATACTATTCATGCTGCAAAACAGCAAACTCCTCACTTGGTACATGAATGTAGGTTGACTGGTGGGTGGTCATCAGCCAGGCCGCCTTTTTTGGAAACAGAGAGGCTTTTAGTGTCCCTCAAGTACACCGATATCTCCAGTAGGTCCCACAGTGTGCTGGTGGATGTTTGTGTAGAGGTTCACTGGACACCAAGAATATTTACTAAAGATGCCTCACATATGTACTGCTATGTCTCGAGCAGCATGTACGGGTCCTCCACAACCATTCTTCTTTGGTCTAGTTGTCAATGCTGTCCATTTGGATTACATACATAAATTAGGGACTGCACCACCACAGTTCCTTAAGATACTGCACTTATCTGAATGTGAGTGTGTGTGTGTGTGTGTGTGTGTGTGTGTGTGTGTGTGTGTGTGTGTGTGTGTGTGTGTGTGTGTGTGTGTGTGTGTGTATATGTATGTGTGTGTATATATGTGTGTATATGTGTGTGTGTGTGTGTTGGACATGTAGAATTGAACACTACATCCTCTACACATTCCATGGACTCAGCTTCTATGTTTGTGGACACCAAAAAACACTCACCATACAGGTTGGAGAGGTTACTGGGGACACCCTCAGTCAGAAAAGTGCAACACTCCATACTGAGTACAAATCTGGATCTGCCAGTAGTTCTACTGGGTAGGGGAGATAAAGAGAGTGAGTACAGAGTCTTAATGGAGACATAGTACTTATCCTCCCCCTGTGCGCCACTGGCTGCAACTCAATGCATGTGCAGGGTCATCATGGAGGCAAATGGTAATACCACCACAGCAATGGCATAGTTGATCAGGCTGATGTAGGTGTGTGTGAGATAACCTCCTCCTTGAGTATATGTCCCACAAGTGTGACTGTTTTGTCAAACTAAATAAAATACTATAAGGTGCCCAGTCCTCTCAAGGTTGCCTGCTAACCATGAGGAACCATTCACTACTCAGTTCCACCATTACATCTATAGTTAGTGTTCACTGTAACCATGGACAAGGTGGACCACATTCACGTAGTGCTAGCATCTCCACACACAGGAAAGGATGTCCTTGCAGTGACATGTCTGGTGACAGACGTCGATTACAGTCATACGGCATGTCAACATCCAGCCAGAGCCATGGTATAACCACTGCTACTCTTGGAACAGGCAACACCCCTAGGAAGGTGCATGCATGGAATGTTCAACCCCTAACACACATGTCCTGGACCTATTCACAAGCTCGACATGCCATGCTGCACCTACTGCTGAGGCTGTGTGTCTTGGCAGACAGTCTACTACCACTGGCCACAGTAGATCTCAAACACACACACTTCCTGTGACATTGGGCCTTTGAAGCATCTTGCCTGTTATGCAATCTCCTCAATCTCCTTTTCATCCAAGTCCACAGAGACACTTGAGCTTCTTCTTACATCTCCACTTGCACACTCATCTGCCTGGGAAAGATATGTTTACATAATCTCTCTCCTTCATCCTGTGCCAGTGATGACAACCATGCCCTGCCTTTGAACATTGTTGCTTGGGTTGCCTATACATGATGCACAGTGTGGCAGGCCTATAGATGGGTGAGTGCAGTCTGGTGTTTCATTAGCATGTATCAGTTTTACTGTAGTGTATCTCCATTACTGAGCTCTCCAGCAGCCTATGCAAGTGCATGTCACACCTCTCTGCTAGTGCCACAGCATACTACACCCACCTCCATCTAACATAGTCATTCCCTGCAGTTGCCTCTTCCAGTGACTCCTTATCTGGCTTCCGGTCTACTGTCTGGTTTTCTGTGCTATCCTTCAACTGCAACTGGGCCCCCTTGCTGTTCTTGCCTGTTCAGTATCATATTATCCAAGACTACATATACTGTAAATAGTTTGGCCCACTTGCCACAACTGTATTGCAAGGTACCACCTGATGAATCCAGACAGTGAAAGTGTGCCCTCAGCCACTAAATACATGTTTAGTTATGTTCCTGGTTTATGAAAGTGCAGAACTGTACGCCTGCACCATTTCATTTGGGAATGTCTAAAGGGTGTTATCAGCTCGGGTTCTAGGACATATCTAGCACTGCCAGCAAGATTGCCCTTGGGGAAAGCACCCCTTGCAAAAAAGATGATCCAGGTCACAGGTAAGCAAAATGTAGGATTTGTGGAAACTGTCTAGGTGGCCTGCACACACATTGTAGAACATATCCTGTGCATTACAAACAAGTACCTCCATACCAGTTCCCCAGGAGGGACCTTGATTTGAATGTGAGCACAATCTAGGATTACCAGAAACTTCATGGAAGTCTCGCATTGTGTTGAGTCTCTCTCTTCTCTGTGGTATGTGGAAACTACACATGCTCCCCCACACTGCAGTATGGCACTGCAAAACTGAAGAGTATTCTTGAGACAGATGCCCGAGACAGCCCCCACCCCCACTCTCATGTCCCTAGTAGGTCAGTGGAAGGTCACAAACACCCTGATATCAACCAGGCTAGACTCTGATGGGGTTGCAGATCAGGAAGCCACATGTCCACTATGTTCTGCATGGTGTTCCTATCCACTTAGAAGCATTCCTCAGTGTCGGTGTCACTGAGTGCGTATCATGCTAAGTGAGGTTGGATGACACAGTGTCTCTAAGGGCAACAATGGTCACTGCAGTGGCTCATGGCTGCAATTCAAGTATGCTGTACATTCACACAAACTAAATGCAAAGGGAACTCCTAACATTTTTCTTAATTCCCACAGCATGAACTCCAGGAATCAGTGGTAGTCAATTATATGGCATGTGCAGTGCCAAGGCACACTATTTATACATTCCACCATTTTGATTTGCATATGCCAAGAAACTCATTTTAATAATATTCCTCATTACTCTGCCGTCATACGGTCATAAGCATATTCTGTGCCCAGCTATTCCATTCCTCAACTACTACTAGTGGAATGTGCATCTTTTGAACCGTGCACACACTGTATGTGACCGCTCATCTCACAAATTCTCTTACCACAATGTGGCAAACATTTTTGAATTTTGTCCTATGCATTATCTAAAGTGAATGTTGACAAATGTAAAAGAAGGAATATTGGAAACATTCTGAACTATGCTATTAAATAAAGCTCATTCATTAAAGAAGGCATGGCTGAAACATTTACATCAGACCTCTTTTTTCTAACTTTTGTGTTGTATAACTTCTGTCTACAATTTAAAATGAAGTCCAGTTTTTAATGTATGACCTTAAACTATTTACAGTCTTTTTGATCCTTGCATTGAATTCTTTCTTCTCCAGCCCAAGAAAATGAAGAATCAGAGGTACCTGGTGGTGACCCAGAAGCAGCTTCAGCACTAGATTCCAATGCCAAAAGTGCCTTGGACAATAAAAAGGCATGTATGTCTTTTTTTTTTTTTTTTTTTTTTTAAATAGCAATGTGTTTTTTGTGGCATCACTAAAGTGAAAGAGGAGCTCTTAATGTGTTACACTCCAATTCCAGACAAGAAAGGCCCTCAGTATTATGTCTTTGTCACAGGCACATTTAGTCACAATTAAGATCATACTGACATTTTTCAAACAAAGCCTAGGCCCATAAGTGACTAAAAGGGGAGACAGTTATTCACTAAACATAACAAAAACAGCTTGGGAAGGTTAAGAGACAAACAGCAACGAATGCACTCGTGACTTTATGGAATGGTATCAGCTTGGGTCTGATTCTTTGTTACTTAATATGCTTCCATGGCAAGAAAGAAATGGAGAGCTGCAGCCAACAGCTGAGCACTGTGGTGATGGTAGTAGTGATGGTGGTGGTGGTGGTGATGGGGCTTTCAACCTGAGAAAATGTTAATTGCAGTGTAGTCCTGATGTTAGGTATACAAGTTTTAAAAGTTTTGCCAAAGATGGATCTCTTCACTATAAGAGCAGATGTGCCTTTCAAGTTCATTTTGAAACTTATTTCAAGTATTTTCCACCCAGACAGCTGAATTTCTCTTTCACTTTTCTCTTCTTTCTCCCTGAAGTCAGAGGCTGCCAAGTAGAAATTTTGATTTGGG
The DNA here is from genome assembly GCF_019279795.1 of Protopterus annectens. NCBI lineage: Eukaryota > Metazoa > Chordata > Ceratodontiformes > Protopteridae > Protopterus > Protopterus annectens. The sequence goes on along the minus strand of NC_056733.1, from coordinate 409,765,409 downwards.
GGGGTCTGTAATCAGTACTTTCCGTGGCTTTACTAGGCTCACTGCACCCAACTGTACAATTAAGTTGATGACACAGAATCAACCCCCACTCCAGCTGATGGACACAAATAATGTCATGACTTATAGTAAAATGCTCTAATAGAAAAAGAAAAGCAGGGTCCGTTTGGCGACACTACAGTCATAAATGTTGCTTATCATGCTACTTTAAACCAGACTATGGCATCTGACTCACACCCGTAAAAAGCCTTTTTTAAGTTGGATTGCACAATACATACATGCAATGATATCACTGAGATTCCTGCATGCACTCATTATTGCGGTTTCTTAAGGCTAGGTATATCAGAGTCCCTAGCTATTGAAGTTAGTGCTAGAATTCAGTCTCTTGGCAGACCATCTTTCAACTTTTCTGGTCACACCAAAGAAGGCCTTCCATCATTCCACCCTCTCCATCTCCCACACTGCCCATGTCCAAATCCAAAAGTGAACTTGGGTTATTGGCAGCAAAACATAAGTCCTGCCTTTCTGCAAGCTATCAACTAAAGGTGTTCACAAAACTAATTTATACACTCCCTTCCCTTTGACATGCTCTATATCTCCTGTAATAAGTTACAGTTACTGTATTCTAACTGCGACCTTCCTTGTATAGAAACTACAAAGAAGCCCACATGATCCACCACGTCTTTTATAAAAAATTTTTTAAAAATAAAAAACAGAACAAGAACTAGGATGAGCACTTTCATGCCAAAGCTCTTCTTCAGATCCATTCAATCAAGAACCATCACAGCATTTAAAAGCATTCTAATAAACCAATAGAAATTAAAGTTGTGGTCATTGCCCCCTTAAGACCGGTTTCAATGGCAGCGCTACATTCAAACCAGGGGCTCAGTCTGCTTGTAAATCAGCTATCCATCTGACTTCACTTAATTCAGTTTGTAGGCATAAGTCACCACCCCTTATATTAGACTGCTGAACATATAGAATCATAAATACAAAGGAGTGATCCAGATAAGACATAACATGCTGTGTTAAAGCATTATGCAAGGTCCCCAACCGCACGTGTCTCACATGTTGTAAAATATGCCCTTTCAACAAGCAGTTGGCCTTGTCCACATAAAAAGAAGTACATTTCAAGCACTTAGCTAGGTAAACTAAATTCTTCGTCCTACAGTTGGCATATACACTTAACCTGTAGGTTCGTTTGTTCACTGGATGTTGAAAGAAAATTGGAATGATCAATAAAGATACACCCCTTACAACTTCTAAAAGAAAATTAGTACTATGCTCCAAGTAAGAAACAAATTCCTGCAATTGTTATCCAGTGCCGGCCCAGAGAATAAAAAGATAATCTATGAAACTCTTATAGAAATGCAAAATGCCTCTTCAATGGTTGTTTGCATTATACAGGTACTGGTCTTCCCAATATGCCAACACTAAATTAGCATAAGTGTTCGCACATGCTGTCCCCATGGCAACACGCCATTTTTGCCAATAGTAACGTTTCCCAAACAAGAAGATGTTATTCTCAAGGATTAACTTGAGAAAAGTACAAATCTGAAATGTCAGTATCCAACCACAAGACTACTGGTCTAAGGGGTGGCAAGTTGAGTCCGATGCTATCTTTCACGCCAGCTGTCTTGAAGGATACAGCTGTTTTTTAACTTCCTTATCGGACTATATGGATTCTATACAGAATGCATCGGATCTTATATTGGTTACTCTAGATGTGAACAGTCTGTTTACGGTCATAACCAATGATTATGGCATCATGGCCATTAAGGAATTCCTAACAAAAGCTGCTCCTGTGAGCGGATATGGACATTTCAGATTTGTACTTTTTTCAAGTTAATCCTCGAGAATAACATCTTCTTGTTTGGGAAACACTACTACTGGGAAAAATAGGGTGTTGCCATGGGGACAGCCTGTGCTAACACTTATGCTAATTTAGTGTTAACATATTGGGAAGACCATTACCTGTATAATGCAACCAACCATTGGAGAGGCATTCTGTGTTTCGATAAAAGGTTTGTGGATGATCTTTTTATTCTCTGGGTCAGCAGTGGAGAACAATTGCAGAAATTTGTTTCTTACTTGGAGCATAGTACTAATTTTCTTGGCTTTGCGGTTCAACCAGGAAATGGAATTTTTAGATGTTAAAGTTGAAAGAATAAGAAGTTATGTACCTACCATAACGTTCCATGTTAGTTGTCTTCTCTCGCCTTCTTTCTTGCTTGATGGGTTGGGAGCCGATCCTCGGCTCCGACTCGGCACTTGCTAAGCTCGAGAGTCACTTTTACCAGCTCGAGGCAGCCCCATATCCCATGATGCAAGGCGGTAAGTACCCAGATCTCGTTTGATGACAAAGGGCAATAGCACCAAGCATAAATACTTCCCAAAGGAAGAAAGAAAGAAAGCCTACAGGATGAAAGAAGGACCAACTCTGAATGGTCTTCAGCACAATAATCTCTTGTAAAAAGGTCTGTCCAGGCCTGGGGGAAGGAGGGAGGGTCGCAAGAAAGAAGGCGAGAGAAGACAACTAACATGGAACGTTATGGTAGGTACATAACTTCTTAATGTTAAGTTGTCAATTTCGCCTTCATTCTTGCTTGATGGGACCGCGTCCCTAGCACCTCTATCCTGGGTGGCTCAATGGAACAGACTCTTGAGGACTGTAGAGCCAAAATTGGCTCTGTCCCTGGAGGCCAAGTCCAATTTGTAATGGGAAACAAAAGTATGAGGAGTGGCCCAAGTGGCCGCTGCACAAATAGTGTCTAAAGGAAGTCTAGCTTGAAAGGCTGTAGAAGTAGCTAAGCTCCTAGTTGAATGTGCTTTAGGTTTTGAGCACAGCTGTTTTCCCCTGAGCAGATAAATTTCAGAGATGACCGAAGAAAGCCATCTAGATAAAGTCACTTTAGAGACAGGAAGGCCTTTCCTGTTATCCGCATAGGAAACAAAGAGTTGATCGGATTTCCTAAATTGTTTAGTTCTGTCCAAATAATATCTGAGTTGGCGGTGGACATCAAGATAATGTAATTTTGTTCGATCTGTTTGAATAGTTTGGAAAAAATACAGGGAGATCAATGGATTGATTCAAATTAGCCTTTGAGGCGACCTTAGGCAAAAAGGTCGGATTAGTTCTCAATGATACTCTGTCCTTGTGAAAGACCAAATAGGGGGGTCAAACCGATAGAGCATGAAGTTCAGACACCCTCCTGGCCGATGTAATAGCTACTAGGAATAATGTTTTCCAAGAAAGAAATTTTAAGGAGCAAGAGACAGCTGGCTCGAAGGGGGGAAGAAATCAAGGATGTCAGCACTAAATTTAGATCCCATTGAGGAGGAGGATTCCTGATTGGAGGCTTTAGCAGGAAAATTCCTTTTAAAAAGGCTTTACAAAGCCTATGGGACATAATATTGTGATCTGCGATCCCGACATGAAAGTTCGAGATAGCAGCCAATTGAACTCTAACTGTGGAGGAAGAGGAGCCTGCATGAAAAATCTCTGCTAAGAAGTCCAAAACTGCCTGAACTGGGGCAGTGAAGGGATCAATATTCTTGGCTTTTGCCCAAAAGGAGAAACGTTTCCATTTGCTTGTATAAATCCTCCTGGTAGAGGATTTTAAAGAAGCTACTATGATGTCTCTAACAGGGTTAGAGATCAAAGGAAGCCTGGCTAAGGAAGGAAGTGGAGCAACCATGCTGAGAGGTTGAGAGACGGGATAGACCGGTGCAGCTGACCGGATTGGTGAACCAGAAGATCTGGCACTGGGCCCAGATGCCACGGCTGCACCAAAAGGTGACGATGGAGGAACGGAAACCAAATTTGTCGAGGCCAATAAGGAGCAATGAGAATCATTTTGGCTCTCAAAACGGTAGCTTTCTGAATAACCTGAGGGATCAGAGGAAAAGGAGGAAAGGCATAAAGAAGTCCCTGGGGCCAATCCTGGGTCAGAGCGTCTCTGGGGGGATGGCCTGACAGAGGGAAGAGAGAGAAGAAGTCTGGGCATTTGCTGTTTTGGGGAGTAGCAAAAAGATCGCAGCATGGGCGACCCCATTCCAGAAAAATCTCTTCCACTATAGATTGCTTGCGAGACCACTTGTGAGGCATGAGAATAGCTCTGCTCAATCTGTCCGCTAAAATGTTGGTTTTCCCAGGGATGTGCGTTGCTACCAGAAACCGATGAGAGGAGATCGCCCATTGCCAAAGTCTGAGCGCTTCTCGACACAAGGGGTAGGACTTGGTTCCGCCCTGTTTGTTGATATACCAAACTACAGACATGTTGTCTGTGTGGACTGCAATTGTCCCTACAGGAAGAGAGTCGTTGAGGGCTTGCAACGTTAAAAGCACTGCTCTCATCTCTAAGACATTTATGTGCAGGTGGTACTCTAACGGTTGCCACGTCCCATGAACCATCCTGCCCTGATAATGCCCCCCCCACCCGATCAGGGAGGCATCCGTGGTGACAGTGGCTACCGGGGATGGGGGTACAAAGTGTCTGCCTTGGTGAATCTGGGGAGAAGTGATCCACCAAGCAAGATGATTTTTGCAAATCTGTGTCACCAGAATTCGGTGATGCATTGGAAGTTGTTGGTAAGACCACTGAGTGAACAACATCCACTGAAGAAGGCGCATGTAGAAGCGAGCCAGGGGAAGAAGAGTAATGGCCGCAGCCATGAGACCTAATACCTTTAGAACCATTCTGGCCTGTACTTTCTTGTTGGCTAGAATGATCTTGACATGACTTTGAATGTCTGAAACTCTTTGGTCTGTAAGGGTAGCTGACATCCGAACAGTGTTTAAGTTTGCGCCTATGAAAGTAATAGACTGGCAGGGCAATAAGGATAACTTTTCGAAGTTGATCGAGATGCCCAAATGAGAGCAAAGATTTATTGTGTAATCCCTGGCTTGAACAAGCTGATGCCTGGTGGTGGCTGACAGGAGCCAGTCGTCGAGATACGGAAACACCTGGAATCCTTGACGTCTCAGGTGAGCCGTGACCACTGCCATGCATTTGGTGAACACTCTGGGGGCTGTGGTGAGACCAAAGGGCAGGGCTCTGAACTGGAAATGACTGGACCCCAACCGAAAGCGGAGAAATCTCCTGGAGCGTCTGTGAATTTTTATGTGATAGTACGCATCCTGAAGATCTATTGAGCACATCCAGTTGTCTTTCTGCAAGAAGGGCAGAATCGACTGAAGAGTGACCATTCGGAATATTGTCTTCCTCACAGACTTGTTGAGTCTGCTGAGATCCAATATTGGTCTCCAGTCTCCCGTCTTTTTGGGACCAAAAAGAACCTTGAGTAGATTCCGGGCTCTGAATGGTCTGTTGTAACTGGCTGAATGGCTCTTTTTTGCAGTAGTTTTGAGACTTCCAACTCTGCAATTTCCCTTAGACCGGGTGGTACATCTGGAAGGGAATTTGAGGGATAGAAAGGACTTTCCTCGAAAGGAATTTTGTAACCCTCGGATATGATCGACTGTACCCATCTGTCTTGAGTGAGAGAACGCCAGGCTTCTGGGTACAGTGATAGTCTTCCCCCGACTGCCTCCAAGGAGGGACAGCCGGGCAACATCTCAGGGATGCTGAAAGGGCTTGTCAGAGAGAGACTCTCTGTTTCCCTGGTTCTGTGGACCCCTCTGCCTCTAGAGCGTCTGTTGTTGTTACCCCCTCTGTCTCTAGGGGTAAACTGACCACGTGAATCCGGCGTGACTCCTTGGGATTTGCGGAACCACATTTTGCCACCCTTCTGTCCTTTGGGATAAGGTCTAGAAGGGGTGGAAAACGGACTCCTGCAGAAAGAGTTTTGCCGTCCTGCTCACACCTGGTCAACGTTTCCTTCACCTGAGGGCCAAACAAAGCTGACCCATCAAAGGGAGAGTTTGTGAAGGACGCCTTAAAGGGATCTGCAAAATTACATAGCCGCATCCAGGCTTGGCGTCTAAGAGCCACACCTGTACCTGCGGCCCTACTCGCTCCATCAGCAGCATATGATATAAGCCGCATGGAGGAGTTTGCAATGGAGTTAAGGGTTCCTAGCTGCGAAGCAATTTTTTCCTGAGCCCCCGCAGCTGTAGGATCCTGTACAACTTCACCTAGCTCCTTAAGGATATCCCTTTGGAGTCTGGTGAAGTGACAAAGATAGTTCAGCGAATGCATAGCAAAGGTCGCTGAAGAAAACATCCGCTTACCATATCTATCCATGGTCCTAGAGTCCTTATTAGGAGGATGGACAGGTACGGAAGGATCTGCAAGTTCCTTCTTGGTGGCAGCCGCCACCACCATGGCATCAGCCGGGACACCTTTTGTAAGGAATTGCTTGTCCGACGGGGCAGTAATAAATTTAGAAGGCCTCCTAGGGACAGGCTCTACAGAGTCAGGAGCAGTCCACGCCTTCGAGCAATAACCTGCATAAGGGGTCGAAGGCGGAGACACCCAGGAGGTGGAGGGCCGAGATCCAAACGCCTCAGGTATACTGACTCATCCTCAGAGGGATTATTGGTGGGCCAGTTTCCCTCTGTCTAAGGAGTTCTAGGATGTCTGAGAAGGAGACATCCTCAGAGGGGATCTTGGGGATCCCTCTGACTCATCTAAGTCAGTATCTGAAGTGATAGACTCGGGGGAGTCTACGTGTTTCCTCTTACATGTCCTCTTCCGTGGAGGATCTCCCGACAAATCAGGAGAATCCTCGGAAGAGGGGGATATTCCCAGTGGGGAAACCGGAGGCGGAGGATCTCTGGGTCCTGGAGCAAGAGAAGTGGCAGAGATGTCAACAGGCACCATAGAGGGAGGAGCTAAGGGAATAGACTGCTGGCTGAGACCAGTGGCCAGCACACTCTTCATTACCTCGAAGGCCCCCCTCCCAGGAAGGTCCGAGAGAACCCGCTCCGAAGAACTAGGAACTCCAGGACCCACCGAAAAGGAAGGCTCCGAGGCAGATGTCGGAGCCGAGCTCACCAAGGCCGAGGCTCCAAGGGGAAGAGCGGGCTCGGACAAGGGTCCGATGCCACTCACCCCCTCGGAGGAGACCAGGGAAGCCCGGCCACCGAATCCCTCTAAGGAAGGTCTCGAAGAGGAGATAAGAGTAGAGGCTGAAGGAGCAGAAGGGGGTATCTGTCCCTCAGCCATAGCAGAAACCATTCCCGAAGACTCCAACTCCAAACTCTGAGGTAGAGTCGAAGGAGGAACTACAATGGGGTGTGGACCAATAGTCGTCTGCTGAGACGGACTATGTAGCATTTGGGCCAGTGCCTGTGACTTTAGTAATCTACTGACCACTCTCTCCAAATCATGGTCAGAAAGCCTGGATGACCTTGAAGATCGGCTCCGATGGCTCCGCTCCGAGAGGAGAGGCGAAGCCGGAGCCGAAAGTATCGGCTCCAAGGAAGGGGACCTAGACCTCTTCCTCGAAGGAACCATCGGAGCCGATGAAACTACTGAAACTGTCGGAGCCGACGACTTATCGGCACCGACAGGCAGCTTCGATGCATCGGCTCCAGCCGGAGCCGATACGGCCATAAATGTAAGGGTGTCGGAGCCGATCGAAGCCGACACCGATGCCTGGGCCACATGGTGGTCGGAACCGATCGGAGCCGACACCGAAGTGGTCGAACCAGAGTTGGCACCGATAGCCATCGGTGCCGAAGGTTTAGGTAACCCAGAATCGGCTCCAGCCGGAGCCGATTTAGACTCTGAATGAGTCGGAGCCGAGGCCGCAGGCTTGGACACAGAAGCCTGGGCCTTGGAAGACTTAGAAGTCTTAGATGGGGCCGACTTAGCCGGAGAGCCCTCCGGCTTAAGAAGGCCCCTCAAAATCAATTTATTTCTTCTTTCCTGCAGGACTCTCTGGCTAAAAAAATGACATATAGCACAGGAGCCCTGCAGGTGAAGAGGCCCCAGACAGTACAGGCAAGAAGTGTGACCGTCTGTCAGAGACATCTTCTGACAGCGCGAGTCACACTTCTTAAAGCCTGAGACCCTTTCTTTAGACATGGTGTAAAACAAACACACACACACACCAGTCCAAGAAATTAAATTAAATATACCCAAAGGTATCACTAACAGATACACACACACACCCTAACAGGGGGGGGGATGGGATGGGTGAAAGTCTGACTAGAAGTTATGAGGAGAAAGGGAAATTTTCTGTCAGAAAGGGATTAAAACTAAGTTAAAACTAATAATTTAAGGATTTTATGTAAAAAGGGGCTAAAATAGTAAAGTAACAATTCACTTACCAGGAGCTGGTAAAAGGAGGACCTCATCAGCGAAGCGGAAAACGAGATCTGGGTACTTACCACCTTGCATCATGGGATATGGGGCTGCCTCGAGCTGGTAAAAGTGACTCTCGAGCTTAGCAAGTGCCGAGTCTCAAGCAAGAATGAAGGCGAGATTGACAACTTAACATTAATAGTATTATATTCACTGACTTTTCAAAACTGTTGCTAGCATGATTATTAGCTTGAATAAAAAGCTGCAAGAATGATATTAAATATAAAGGCTAATTTGGGAATAGTATAAAATGCAGAAAAACAGTAAGTGTGCTGGCAAACATATATAGCTTAATTAGATACTGGCATCCATGTAAAGGAGTATGTTATTGAGAAACAAAGTCTGTAAAAATAACTGTGCAGATGGCAGCTGGAAGGAGATCAACGAAGTAAAGAGACGTAACATCAAGCAAGATAAAGTTGAAACATCAAGTTTCAGATAACTGAATTTCCTTGGACCACCGAACTTGAAAAATAATCAAGAACAATTCATAAATTAGAAAAAAAAAAGTATTATACAAAGGAAGATTGTAATACATCAGACTGAGAAAAAATATCAGACCTTTTGGTATAAATATGAGTGTGTATAAACAAGCTTTGGGAATATGCCATAGAGAGTTGGCAGCATCTGTATTGCATGCTTGTAGATACAAAAAAAATGTAACCGTAAAGTCATACTAACTGAATAAGTTTATCTCTGTATATTTATTGTATTTAGTACAATACAGTATTAAAGTAGTTGGTCATACTAAGAGTTAATACACCTGTGGCATGCTTGCAAGCAAATGCAAGTAACAGCAAGAAACAAACAGGAGACGCGCATATAACTCTTCAATGGCGAGCCACCGTTGATGGACCAAAATGGTTTCTCCTTGTGACAACTACAGCTTCTTTTTCATTTTATTCAGTTAGTACGTCCAGTTGCAGTGCAAACGTTTGCCTCCTTCTTATGCATAGTATCCAGTAGCAGAATAGTGCATCTCTGCAAGTTCCACAGGTCCTGTATATTCACATTGCTAAATCTGCCAGCTCTGTTTGACCAGCTTTTGGGAGAATCAACGAGGAACTTTCCACACTTTCTCAATGGAAGACTTGGCCACCTTCCACAAAGAAACTGGTAATTTTCTTTTTGTTTCTCATTCTACAGCATGGATGCCATAAAATACATAAGTGTACAGTGTAAGACTACCTTTCAGGTAGACAGTAATAATGGTCCAGCACATATATGGTCAGTATTTATAGATTAGTATAAACATAACTGTAGCACATGTAGTACTTTACTAGGTAATGTTGATGTTAATACATTACGTTTGACTGGTATCTTAAACAGCAACATCATTGGTATGACAGTAAACATGTATTGTACAAGTCATATGAAACTGCTTTCTGTGTGCAATGTCATAAAATTAATGGTAAACAACCAGATGCATTATGTCCTGTCACCACATGTAAAATGTTAATTTCGGAGTTACAATATCAGTCAAGTCAGGTACATCTTGCTAGATAAAAGTGGCATAAAACCACTGCACATTACAAAACAGATAGAGACAAGGTCCATGGTGAACTGACAAAAAGATTTAATAAACTTCTAAAGACACAGTCAGAGTGAGTTCAAAAATTTCAGACAACATATGTAAACACTTTTTCAGAAGTGCATAAGAGCTTTAAAGTCAGCAGAACAGAATACTGACAGATATAATCTTGTTAGCAAAGAGTTAAAGCAACAGCAGTTAACTACACTGATAGAAAATAACTTACAATGTACTATTCTACCTTTAGAAAATGGTTAAGCGTACACAGCACAAACTTTCATTCAGTTAAAGCAAGGCACTTAAATGGTGATTTTCAAACCATTTCAAATAACAAAACAGTTCTAGGGCATAAAAATCAAATAAAAGTAGTTAAACACAGTAAAGACATGATGTCATAAAACTGACTGTATGTATTTTATTTTCACGTAAAGCGCAGCAACACACAGACAACAGCAAATGTAAATCATGTAAATATAGCTGTTTTAAGCATGTGTTATTTAAGCCAATATCTCTTTTGTTTCTTACAATATTTTGTAATTGTATGATAGCATAAACAATAGCACAGACTCCAGCAAAAACAGTATGCAAAAGCAATATTATGCATAGTTAAGCAAGTTAATGTTTATTACAACTGAATTCTAATATCAAGTTGCAAGTATATTAACGAATGACTGAATGTACAAGTTAAGTGCTGAAGGAGTTATGGGTTAAGTGTCTGAAATGTGCAGAAAGAAAAAATATGTGAGCTCAAACCTTTCCAGGCTGGAATGGGTAGTTACAAGGAATGTTGCATAACATAAAATGCTACTGGTACTGAAATTTATAAGGTCAAGGAAACAAGACTGGTTGCCAGGCCAAATGGCTTACATTTTTCTAAAACATTACTGTTAAGTATTCACGTGCAGCATTAAGCAAAAAGAACAAAAGTCTGCAAGTAAATACTACGCAGACTACAGTCAGTACATGGACTATGGTTGTTGTTTCTGTGTCTTTCGGCTTTTCCCGGTTAGGGGTCGCCACAGGGGAACTCCGGTCCGCTAATGATTGGCAGTAGATTTTTACGTGCTGGCTTGACAGGCCTAACTCACAACCTTAAACGAAGGAACGCCCATTCACGCATGTCGCCACACAGAAGACGCTCTAACTGAGAATCGAACGATGCAGTTAAAATAAACTATACAGGTCCCTTGACAAAATAAGGGAGGGTACGAATAGCTACTAGTAACAGTAAACATCTTTTCAAAATGGGTAAAAGCAATTCCTACTACAAATTTGACAATATAGGCAACAGCAAAAGCTTTATAAAAAATATTTTCTGTTTTTGAAAATGGCCAAAAAGTGACAAATCAGAAAGCAAATGTGTAAGACCAAAGTGTCACAGTCCAGGTAACAGCCAAAAGGGCAAGTATACATTTAATTCTCACAGCATAAAGCATAAACAATACTGCAATAAAATAATGTATACTACAGAAGGAAGGGCATACTTTCAATTTTACACTAACTGCAAAAAGTAATGTTTCAAGTAATGTAATTAGCCAGGCTTTAGTTTAATACTAGGTTTCAAAACTGGACTGAGTGTACATTACAGCCATGTATATACAAATGCAAAGACAATCTGTACAAGCAAGTGTATTCTGTACATTATATAGTAAATGGTTTATTTATGTAAATAGACAATTTTGCATTCAGGTATTATATGTATAGTAACAAGTCAAAGCTTGACATTTGTGACACGTGTTTTTTTGTTTTTCAAAAAAACAAGACTGCAATGCCTTTGCAATAAAATCCTCAAGCATGGTCAATAAATTACTGTATAGGACATCACTGTATAAAGTCATATTCAGCAACTGCAAAATACAGCTCATAACTGGTAATGCTTATCATTGTGTTGACAATATAAAACTGTGTTAACTTGCTGTATCAAAAGAAAACTAAAGATTTTGTTTCCCAATGTGTTTCTAGTTAATAGCAATATAACTTGACTAAAAAGTACATACTAATATAGACAGTTTTGTATTTAAAATAAGAGTGAATTTATACAGTGATAAATATGTTCAAAAATGTATAAATGCATGTGCACATCTAGATGCATATACACATTTGTTGCTATAATATATGTAGAAATAATATAGTTAGTTAAATACATGTATTTCTGTTTGCTAGCATACATATATTCTGGTACAGCTTGAGACAAACTGAATGTTCAGCGTTTGGAACATGCTTCAAGGACTATAGATAAAAATGCAGCTGTGAGACAAGGCACGCAGCATTCAACACAGACATCCGCATTTCATTTGCATCACTCTGAACATCAAAACAGAGAGAATTACAACATTTCACGAATAAAAGTTAGGAAAATGCTACACAAAATAAAATACAAGACAATTTCAGTTGTACAAAGCATACAGCATGTACCTTTGGGAGGATAACATTTAAACACAAATATAACAGTATGGTTAGCTAAACAAGGTCAGGCATACATAAAAGTAGAGACAAAAATCTAAGACTGACAAAAAACTTGCAATAAACAGATCTATCTCTATTAGATGCTGTACATTACCTCAAAAATGTAACAGTTCTGACAAGGGAAGACATCATGCAAAAATGTCACAGTGTGTAAACAATAACACAAAAATAAGAATAAACTCAAAGGAAGAAACGGGTAAGATTTCTACCAATACTCTTATTTGTATAAATAACACAGTAATATAAAAAAAAAGACCATGGGTTAAAATAATTACCATTTTGGGTAACAGGCCAGTGCTTCATACAGATCAAATGGTAAAAATACCATCCACTTGTACCATGATAGGACAACAATAACAAAAAACAATTACACTTCAAATATTACCTTTCCAAGTTTTAAAGATACCAAATGCAGATTTAAAAGAGCTTGGTATGAAAACCAGTAGGACAAAATATCTGACAGATTGTACATTTACAAGCCTAATGGAATTCTATTTAGTAAGTCATTACACATATCTTTGATAGACAGATTACAATTTAGTACTAATGTATCTAAATTTGTAAATTAAATAAAATGTTGTGTAAACGGACAATATTGCCTTCAAATTTCAAAATGTTTGTTAAAGTGGCACCACAGCTTGTATGTGTGGTTTCAAATAATCCAGTATTAATAGTAAAAGACAAAAACAGAAGCTGACACTGCCCATAATTGGTGGGACATATTCACAGGATGATCATCATCTGGGACCAAATTGCTAAATTGGTTAATACATGCTATGTTAGTAGTTTTGGGGGTTACAATAATAATGACAGCTTGGATTGGTTTTATATACTGCAGGTTACAAAGAGTTGCAATAACTCAACAAGTCATGGTAAATACTGTAAATAGCAAAGCTGAAAAAAAAAAACAAATGCAGTCTTTTCTTTAACTGAAGTTTAGTCCGTTCTCCAAAAATACAATAAGGGGGAACTGAAAGTATAATAGTATTATATTCACTGTCTTTTCAAAACTGTTGCTAGCATGATTATTAGCTTGAATAAAAAGCTGCATATGAAACAGGGTTAATTTAGGAACAGTATAAAATTCAGAAAAATAGTAAGTGTGCTGGCAAGCATACATAGCTTAATTAGATATTGGCATCCATGTAAGGGATATCAGCACAATTCCACAAACAAGGCAAAAAATACGAAGGAAAGCAGGAAGCCAGGGGTAGGTCCACCACTTTTATTGAATCAAATAACCATAAGCGCTTTCATCAAGTTCCTTACAAGACTTCATCAGATAAAAAATGAACTGAAAAGCCAAGTTTAAAAGTCCTTCCCATACCACATGATCCACCCCCAAGTTGATTAACTAACTGATTAAAATCAATAGTGAACGTGCAAAAGAAAAAAAGGAAAAGAAATCACATTATACAACATCTTAAAACACAAAAATTTAAAACTTTAAAACCAGGAATATGTCTATATATATATATATATATATATATATATATATATATATATATATCAATATATATCAATCATTATGTGAAGAACCATAATAACCAAATCTAAGCTGTGCCTTCATTTTTAATACACAACCAATAAATGCTAGTTCATTTAAACCAGGAAAACCCACAGCATTTAAACTTAATATCCAGTAAAGTTCCCGGTTTTCCAGAAACAATTGCCAAGGTCCACCTCTTTTATTCCGTTTGACCTGCTCAATCACAATGAATTTAAAATAATGTTCAGGAAATTCCAGGAAGTGCCTATAAAGTGCATTTGTAGTTTTTTTAACCGCATGTCATAATTATGTTCATAGATGCGTTGCTTAAGCATCCATTCCATCTTGCCGATGTAGGACATGACTGACACAATGCCCCATAAACTACCCTGGTAGTATTACAGTTGTAATAAAAGGGGTGGACCTTGGCAGTTGTTTCTGGAAAACCGGGAACTTTACTGAATATTAAGTTTAAATGCTGTGGGTTTTCCTGGTTTAAATGAACTAGCATCTATTGGTTGTGTATTAAAAATGAAGGCACAACTTAGATAGATTTGGTTATTATGGTTCTTCACATTATGATATATATACATATTCATGGTTTTAAAGTTTTTAATTTATGTGTTTTAAGATGATGTGTACTGTGATTTATTTTCCTATTTTTTCTTTTGCACATTCACTGTTGATTTTAATCAGTTAATTAGTTAATCAACTTGGGGGTGGATCATGTGATATGGGAAGGACTTTTAAACTTGGCGTTTCAGTTCATTTTTTTATCCGATGAAGTCTTGTAATGAACTTGACGAAAGCGCTTATGGTTATTTGATTCAATAAAACAGTGGTGGACCTACTCCTGGCTTCCTGCTTTTCTTCGTGTTTTTAACCATGTAAAGGAGTATGTTATTGAGAAACAAAGTCTGTAAAAATAACTGCGCAGATGGCAGCTGGAAGGACATCAATGAAGTAAAGAGATGTAACATCAAGCACGATAAAGTTGGAACATCAAGGGGTACAGACCACAACATTAATTTCTATTGGTTTATTTGATTTCTCACCGACTTATTATTTTTAGATCTCAGTTGGGTGTTGTCTGCATTAAATATTTTTATTGGTTGTTAGAGGGCTTTTAAATGCTGTGATGTTTCTCGATATTATGGATTTGAAGAAGAGCTTCGGCTTGAAAACCTTCATCCTAGTTCTGTTTTTTATCATTAAAATTTTTTTTACAAATGCTGTGGTGGATCGAGTGGGCTTCTTTGTTGGTTTACTTTGTCATCTACCACTACGACACTTTCATTCTCCTGTGCCTGGTTTATTTTGCTTGCATAGAAATTACCATTTTGGGTTCTCTACTGTGAGGAGGAAATTGCAATCACTGCAGTTTTTATCAAATCTGTAACAGTCTCTCTTATTTATGCGCAATGATCTATAATGCATGCCCAGTAACAACCTGGATGTTTCCTTCAGTAATTTTTTTGGAACTTTATGCTCCCACTGTGTTGTGATCAGCCCCATCCCGATTAATCGGCCCATTTGTTCCACAGCATCGGGGAAAGGGTCAACTTAGAAGTTTCATCATTCAGGCAGCCATCAGGAGTAGTTTGAGATTTCTGCCTTAATGCCTTCTCCATGTACGCACCTGGAAAATTGCTAGAGGAGGAACATACATTAGGTTGACTGTGTAGGACATCCCCCCACTTCTGCAAGGAGAGTTCTTCCCAAGTGACAGTTTAGCCTTCCCAGTCTTCACTAGGGAAACTGTACTACTTAGTGTGTCCCCCCCGAGTATGGACAACCCTTCCAACCCCCCAGGGAGAGGAGAGTGGGCCATGCCCCTTCATGTCTCCCACTCCCCGTCTGGCTCCTCCAGTGCCAGGGCCACTAATCAAACCCTGCACACCTGGGTCTCAATCAAAACTCATTCCCTGTGTACCACAGAGTCAGGGGTCTGCTTCAGTACTTTCGCCTGCCTGTCTTTTCAAAAGACAATACCCAAGAACTTTATCTAATACCATAACATAAATCTTACCTTTAAAATAAACAAAGTATTATTCACTTGTCTCCTAGTCAAAAAAAATGCAAATAACTACACAACCACACAAATTTTAGCTTATTCTCAAACCATCTTACTGCACATATTTATTACTTTCAAGTTAGAAGACCACAGCACTTACTTAAAGAGAAAAGCAATTCACAAAATAGGAGACTGCAGAAGCTTGGGATGAAAGACATGTTATTCCAAAGGAGCATTATATGCAGAAAACTAACAAAGACCGAAAAAGAACTAGATAAGGAAAATACGGGAATACCAAATCTGGAGTGACAAATTTAGTGAAGGCCCAAGAAGGCAACATGATAGGAACAAGGAATTTAGGGAAATGTAAAGGAAGGCAACAGAGTAAGGACTGGGTAAATTTAAGGGGGGCAAGCAAAGCTTACATGCTAGAAGGAAAAAGGGGGAGGATATGGGTGCACTAGAAATAAGAAAGCAAAATCAGAAAGTACAGTTGTGTACACTTACCATAAATGTAGATGTTAGAGTGTATTCACTGTTGCAGTCATCACATTTGGGTTATCTGCTGGCAGTAGCCCTCAGTCGGCCTGATTAACAAAGTCTTGGGTCCTGCATCTGTTGCTGTCTCATCTTCAATGACATCAGGTAGGCATGGGTATAAATCCTGCAGCCGACGCCATTACATCACTTTTTCTTGCCCCAGATGTCAGGTGCCCCCATAATATACATATATATATATATATATATATATATATATATATATATATATATATATCAGGTTACACCTCCAACAAAAAAGCAAATACACCCAAAAAGCTTTAAACATAGTAAGCAAGAATACAGGTATAACCAATAGAAGTCAGGGGGTTGGAGGGAGGGTAACTAGGACTGCAACAGTGAATACATTCGAACATCTACGTTTATGGTAAGTGTACACAACTATACTATGTTCTTCGTGTTTCACTGTTGCAGTCATCACATTTGGATAGATTCCCAAAGCTAAGGATGGGAGGAGGAAATTAGATAGCATTAGGACCAGCTATAAGGCCCTGCAAGACTGCAGTGGCAAAGCCAGCTCTGGATTTAGAGAAAAATGGCAAATGGTAATGCTTGGTGAGGGTATGTACAGAACTCCAGGTAGCAGCTTCTAGGATGTCCCTGGTAGGGACACCTCTGAGAAAGGCTGTAGAGGTAGATGCAGATCTAGCTGAATGTGGCCTAATCCCCTGTGGGGTAGGCTTTCCATGGTGCTTATAGCAGAAATGAATGCAATGGCCTATCCATTTAGAAATGGTTTGCTTTGAAATGGCCTTCCCCTCTGCCTCTGCAGCAAATGCAACCAGCAATTGTTCAGATTTCCTGAGAGGTTTTGTCCTGTCCAAATAAACTCTAAGTTGCCTGTGCACATCTAAGGAGTGCAGTATTCGCTCCCCTTTGTGCTGTGGATTAGAAAAGAAGGTTGGCAAATGAATGGACTGATTAAGGGCCACACTGGATACCACCTTGGGTATGAAGGAGGGACTGGTCCTGAGGGACACCCTATCTGTATGAAAAATGATGAAAGGCTCCACTGCCATGAGGGCTTGTAATTCAGACACCCTTCTAGCTGAAGTGATGGTTAAAATGAAGGCTGTTTTCCAAGAAAGGAATTTCAACTCTGCATTTGCAGCTGGCTCAAAATGAGGTAGAGAGTAAGTTTTTCCAATACAAAGTTAAGGTCCCAGGCTGGAGTAGGGACTCTCCTGGGTGGTATTAAGTTTTTGGTCCCTCCGAGGAACTGCTTCAGCAGTGGATGAGAGAAGATGGGTGGTCCTGTGTTATAATGAGATGAAATGGCTGATGCATGAATTTTGATCGAGGAAAAAGAAAGGCCTTTGTGCAGAATCTCAGTTAAGTATTGAAGAATCTGAGGTAAATTGGGCACTACTGTGCCCATCCCCCAAGTTTGGTTCCAGGAACAGAATAGTTTCCACTTTTCAGCATAGGATTTTCTAGTACTAGGCCTCCTTGCCTCCAGAATGACATCCAACACTTGCTTACTGATGGATGGTAACGGACAGATCAGGTAATTAGCCAGGCTGCCTGTGGGTGCAGAATCTGCCCTGCTACTGTGACAGCAGGACAGGGGTCTGAGGCCGGTGCCATGGTGCCAGCAGTGACACTGCGCAAAAGGGGGTAACAGTGTTGGCATGGCCAATCTGGTGCAATCAGTATCGTCCTTGGTTTGTCCTGTTTGATCTTTAGTAGTACCTTGGAGAGGAGAGGCAGAGGGGAAAGGGATAAACTGATGAGCTTTTCCAGGTGAAGGACAGGGCATCCTCTTTCCAAGCTTGTTTGTGGGGAGTCCTTTTGCAGAATTTTTTCAAATGGTAGTTCTGGGGGGAGGCAAATAGGTCTATATCTGGGCTCCCCCATTTGTTTCTCAACATGTTGAATATCTTTGGTTCCAGTTTCCACTCGTGTGGGTCCATGAGATTTCTGCTTAGGTCATCTGCCAGGGTGTTTAGCTTTCCTGGCAGGAATTGAGCCTGTAGGTGCACTTGGTAGCTCAAGACTGTGTTCCACAGTGCCATGGCTAGTCTGCAGAGAGGGTATGAGTGGGTTTCCCCCTGCTTATTTATGTACCACATAACAGTGGTGTTGTCCGTCTTTACCATTAATTTTCCTGGATGGATGTGGTCTTTGAAGGCTGTCAGAGCATTCTGTACAGCTAACATTTCTTTCTGACTGATGTGCAGGTGCATTTGACCTGGGTTCCATTTGCCCTGAATGCACTTCCCTGCCAAGTGAGCCCCCCATGCATAGTCTGATGCATCTGTTGTTAGGGTTTGGGCGGCAAGGGGTAGAGTGAATGGCAGTCCCTTGTTTTGGTGACAGGCGTCTGCCCACCAAAGGAACTCTATCTGTAGACAAGGAATGATAGGAATCATTGCTTCTAGATCCTGAGAATGTTGACATCATAGGCTTTTTAGATACCACTGTAGTTTCCTCATATGCAGTCTTGCATATGGAATTAGTAGAATGCAGGAGGCCATGAACCCAGGACTTGCAGTATTTTCCTTGCAGATAGCTGGGTCTTTGTGGCCAGTAGTTTGAAGTAGGCTGTCAAATGAACTTGTTTTTCTGGTGTGAGAAAAGCCATTTGGGAAGTTTTGTTCAAGCATGCTCCCAGGAATACAATTTGTTGGCAGGATACAAGATGTGATTTCTTTTAGTTTATAGTGTACCCCAGAGTTGTTAGCAATTTCTGTACAAACGCCAGATGATTCAATAGTATGTCCTGGTTTTCTCCCTGAATTAGACAGTCGTCCAGGTATGGATATATTTGGATATTTCTTTGCCTGCAAAATGCAATGACAGGAGCTTGGTACTTTGTGAATACCCTGGGCACAGTAGATAAGCCAAAGGGCAGTGCAGAGAGCTGACAGTGCATGCAGCCTGCTTTGAAGCGTATGTATCTTCTGCAGGATTCCCTTATTGGGATGTGCAGGTAAGCTTCCTTTAAATCCAGTGTTGCCAACCAGGCATCTTTGCCTAGCATAGGAAGCAGCTGGTGAAGAGTTAGCATCTTGAATTTTGGAATCACCAAAAATGTGTTTGGGATAGAGAGGTCCAGTATAGGACGCCAGGAGTTGTCTTTTCTGGGCACCAGGAAAAGTGTTGAGTAGAAACCTTGTCCCCGTTCCTCTTCTGGAACAGGCTGAATAGCCCTGATGCTTGAAAGAGCAAGAATTTGCTTTTGAGCCTCCGCCCTCTGATTTGGGGGGAGGTCTGGGCAACCGTTTGGGGTTGGTAAGCAGTGAAAGTGGAATCTGTATCCTTGGGAAACTATATTTAAAACCCATTTGTCCTGGGTAATGAGTTCCCAATTTTTTGCCTGCCGGACAATCTTTCCCCCTAAGAGAACAGTCAGTTGTACAGGGCTTGGAAGATTTAAAGTTGTCATTGAGACAGTTTATCATATGGGGGAGACTTACCACTCCCTGCTTTGGAAGTGGGAGCCCCCCACTACTTAGCCCTGTGAATACCTCGGGACTGAAGCCTGGGTGTTCTGCTGGTTCTGGGTTTGGACTGAGAAGGCATGGAAGAGGCAGGAAAGGACCAATTTTTACAGGGCCAATGCCTACTAAATCTGGGAGGCTGTACTTGCAGGAAATCTTTAACAGTTTGCATAGATTTAGCTTTTTCCTCCATCCTTTTAAGTACTACTTCTGCTTTGTTGCCAGACAGGCAGTCTTGGTTTAAGGGAGCATCCAGCAATTTAGCTTTAACATGATCTGGCAAAGATTGCTCCTTAAGTCAAGCATGCCTTCTAAGTACAGACCCAGTGAAAGCAGCCCTGCAAGATGCCTCTAGTGAATCAAAACCACATTGCAAAGTATGTTTTCCAACTTGTTCAGCAGAATGCATTAAATCCTGTAAATCTTTATTTTCAGCACACTCAGGAATCAACATAATTTTCTGTTTAAGCAATCCAATAATATGCTGCTGATACTTTAACATATGACACTGGCAGTTTAAGGCCCTAATGGCCAAGGTTGCAGTTTTGTACCTACCATAAATGTAGATGTTCGATTGTATACACTGCTGCAGTCATTACACTTGGGTTATCCTGCTGTCAGGCGATTCCCCTGTTGGCCTGAGTTCCAAAGTCTTGGTCTGGCATCAGTTGCTGTCGCCTCCTCCCTGACGTCAGTGCGACAGGGGTATACAAGATGCAGCAGACTCCATTTTCTTCAGTTTTTCTTGCCCCAGATGTCAGGTGCCCCCAAATGGGTAGGCAATTCAAATTGCTAATAAAACACAGATAGGAAAAGCAAACAACTTGTAGTTACCAACAAATACTCCCCATAAGTAGTAAAGGGTAGAAGATATAGGGACATATCAGCAAGTAAGACGGGAAGGAGGGAGGGTAACCTGGACTACAGCAGTGTATACACTTGAACATCTACATTTATGGTAGGTACAAAACTGTACTATGTTCGTCGTGTTACACTGCTGCAGTCATTACACTTGGGTAGAATCCCAAAGCTGAGGTAGGGTGGCTGGTTCTATAAAGCATTAGGTGTGGCTATAAGGCCCTGCAGCACAGCAGTGGTGAAGCCAGCTCTGAATTTACAGTATAAATGCAGGCAGTAATGCTTGGTGAAGGTATGCACAGAACTCCATGTTGCTGCTTCCAAAATGTCCTTGGTAGGCACTCCTCTGAGGTAGGCAGTTGAAGTGGCTGTTGCCCTGGTGGAGTGGGATCTAATGCTGCTAGGTATAGGTTTCCCATGGTGTGTGTAGCAGAAGCGTATGCAATGTCCTATCCATTTTGAAACAGTCCGTTTTGAAATGGCTTTTCCCTGTGCTCCTGCAGCATATGCTACCAGTAATTGCTCAGATTTTCTGAAAGCTTTGGTTTTGTCCAAGTAGAAGCGTAACTGCCTGTGAATGTCCAAAGAATGCAGTAGTCTCTCCCCTTTATTCTGTGGTTTTGGATAAAAAGTTGGCAAATTAATAGTTTGGTTTAGAGCCACACTTGAAACCACCTTTGGCATAAACGTAGGGTTAGTTCTTAAGTTCACCCTGTCCTGGTGGAAAATAAGGAAAGGTTTAACTGCCACTAGTGCCTGTAATTCTGAAACTCTTCGAGCTGATGTTATTGCCAGGAGCAGAGCAGTTTTCCAAGAAATATATTTTAATTCTGCTGTGTTAGCTGGTTGAAAGGGAGGTAAAGTTAATTTTTCCAAAACAAAGTTGAGGTCCCAAGTTGGAGTAGGTGCTCTACAGGGTGGTCTTATGTTTTTAGCCCCTCTGAGGTACTGTTTTAGCAAAGGATTAGAGAAAATTGGAGGATCCGTGTTGTAATGAGCAGAGATGGCAGAGGTGTGGATCTTGATGGATGAAAAAGAGAGGCCTTTTGTCTAGCATCTCAGTTAAATATTGTAGAATCTGAGGAATGTTTGGGACAAGAGGGTCAAGGCTGTGAGCCTGGTTCCAGGCACAGACTCTCTTCCATTTATCCAAATAGGCTTTCCTGGTACTAGGCCTTCTGGCCTCCAGAATGACATCCATAACAGCTTTGGAGAGAGGCACTGCTAGCTTGACTAAGGAATTTTCCATGCAGCTAGGTTTAAGGTCTTTAGCTGACTGAAGTATCCGACTGTTGTGCTGAGTCAGCAGATGTGGGACTTGAGGCTATATCCAGGGTGGTTCTTATGCTAAATTCTTTAAGATTGGGTATCAGTGCTGGCGTGGCCAGTCTGGAGCAATCAGGATCATCTTTGACTCTTCTTGCCTGGCTTTTATGAGAACCTTTGGAAGGATAGGTAGTGAAGGGAAAGCGTATACTTGTAGGTTTTTCCAGCTGAATGAGAGGGCATCCACTTTCCATGCTTGTGTATGGTAATTCCTTGTGCAGAACTTCTGTAACTGGCAGTTCATTGGGGATGCAAACATATCTATGTCTGGGCTCCACCATTTCTGTGTTATCATTCTGAATATTTGTGGATTCAATTCCCATTCGTGGGGATCTATGACGTTTCTGCTTAAGTCGTCTGCCAGTGTGTTTTTCTCTCCTGGCAGGAATTGTGCTTGCAGATGAACTTGATAGTTTAGAGCTGTGTTCCACAAGGTCATGGCTTGTCTGCAGAGGAGGTAGGAGTGAGTGCCCCCTTGCTTATGTACCACATAACTGTGGTGTTGTCTGTTTTTAGTAAAAGTTGTCCTGGATGCAGCAGGTCCCTGAAAGCTATAAGGGCATTTTGTACAGCTAACAACTCTTTTTGATTGATGTGAAGATGCCTTTGTTCTGCGGGCCACTTGCCCTGAATACATTTTCCTGCCATGTGTGCTCTCCAGGAGTAATCCGATGCATCTGTTGTCAGTGTTTGCCTGGCTGTGGGTTGAGTAAAAGGCTGTCCCTTGTTGAGGTGACAAGCTTGAGCCCACCATCGAAACTCCTGTTGAAGGCAAGGAATTAGTGGTATACCTGTTTCCAAACTTTGACAGTGTTGAGACCATACACTCTTTAGGTACCATTGTAGTTTCCTCATATACAGTCCTGCATATGGAATTAGTAGTATGCAAGATGCCATGTAACCCAAGGCCTGCAGAATTTTCTTGCAGGGAGTTGGGTTTTTGTTGCAATCAATTGAAAGTATGGAGTCAGTTGTCCTTGCTTGTCTGGCATGAGATAAGCCATCTGGGCCGTTGTGTTCAAGCTGGCACCCAGGAATATTATCTCTTGTGAGGGCACTAGTTTTGATTTCTTTTCGTTTACTGTGTACCCCAGGCAACTTAACTGTTTTACAAACACCAGATGCTCTAGAAGAATGTCCTTGCTCTCTGCTTGAATCAGGAAGTCATCCAGGTACGGATAAATTTGAATTCCTTTCTGTCTGCAAAATGCAATTACTGGTGCCAGGCACTTTGTGAAGACCCTGGGCGCAGTAGATAAGCCAAAGGGCAGTGCAGAGAATTGATAGTGCATTGAACCTGCTATGAATCTGAGGTATCTTCTGCAGTTTTATCTGATAGGGACATGCAGGTATGCCTCCTTGAGGTCCAAGGTCACGAGCCAAGCTTTCTTGCCCAGCATGGGAAGAACCTGCTGTAGTGTCAACATTTTGAATTTCAGAACATCCAGGTAAGTGTTTAGAGAAGAAAGATCCAGAATGGGCCTCCAGGCTTTGTCTTTTCTGGGAACCAGAAAGAGCCTGGAAAAAAATCCTTGACCTTACTCTTGTGGTGGTACCTCTTGAATAGCTCTAATTTCCATGAGTGCTGTAATTTGTTTTTGAGCCTCTGCCCATTGACTTGGTGGCAGATTTGGCATTCCTTTTAACCTTGGTAGAGTGTGAAAGTGGAACCTGTAACCTTGAGATACAATGTCGAGAACTCATTTATCTTTGGTGATCCAATGCAAATTGTGATAAAAAAGTGCTAGTTTTCCCTCCCAAGGGGGCTGCCAAGACAGAGTTGTTTGGCAGCTGTAATGGAAAGTCATTGATGCTGCTTTTTATATGGTTGAGGCCTGTCTTCCCCTTCTTTCTGGCCTGGTGCACCCCATTGTCAAGACCTGTAAGGACCTTGTGGTTGACCTATACCTCTCGGACGTCTGTATCAGCCCCTTTGAGGTCTGTCTGTAGCCGGAAAGGACCAATTCTTTGTTGGCCAATTTCTGCTAAATCTTGGTGGCTGAACCTGTAAGAAATCCTTTACCGTTTGCATATATTTTGCCTTATCCTCCATTTTCTTTAATACCTCTTCTGCCTTAACTCCAAATAACACATCCTGCTGTAAAGGTGCATCCAATAATTTTGCTTTAACATGATCTGGTAACGTATGTCCTTTTAACCAAGCAAGCATGCCTTCTAATGGCAGAGCCTGTAAACTGCTGCTCTACAAGCGGCCTCTAAAGAATCAAAATCACATTGCAAAGTATGCTTTCCCACTTTTTCAGCTGCATACAATAAATCCTGCATTTCTTTAAAATTAGGAGGATCTGAATCTGGAAGCATTTTTGTTTTAACTGAGACATCAAAAATTGCTGATATTTTAGCATGTGAAACTGGCAATTTAAGGCTCTCATTGCTAAGGTTGCAGACATATATACTTTCTTTCCCCATCTGTCCAAAGCTCTGAAATCTCTGTCAGAGGGGACTGGATTTTTTGCTGATGAGGCCTTAATCCCTTTGGGTCCCTGAGAAATAGTTTCAGGGTCAGCAACCGGGCTTTTATACAGAAATTTGTGTGAGTCAGGGACTCTGTAGTATCTGTCAGGTTTAACTGGGGCTGGAGGTAAGGAGTCAGGATTTAAGCTGGATTCAGTATACACATCATCCACAATGTCTAACACTGGCAGAATAGCAAGGGGTCTGTGTTGAGGTAATAAAAGGAAGTCTCGGAGCCTTTTCTTGGATTCAGAGTAATCCTGGCCTTCCCAATGGAAATGCTCCCTCATGGTATGTAAGGTTTCCCCAAAGGAGTAGTCCTCAGACGGAGAGGCTGATGGAATTGATTCCTCAGCATCAGAGTCCTCATAAGGGGGTAAAGAATATCCTAGGTCTGAGGATGAATCTGAAGAAATGGACACCTGGTTGGATGAGTCATAGTCTGCATCCTGTCTGCGCCTTTTATCAGGAGGGGGATGGGACCCCCTGATCAGAGTGATTAGGTCTTCGGCCATTTTGAGCTTAGGCATGGAGGCCTGTCCTGGAGAATGCTGTATTTGTTTCTTTGTTTTTAAAGGAGGCTTAGACTTAACAGGGGGTTTAATGGTTAACTGAGTAGGTCTGAAAACACCCTCTGAAGCTTCGGGTTGCTCAGCTACTCCGGATCCCTCTGACTGGCTAACCTCGGTAGGCTGAAAAACTTGTGCGTCCGAAGGCCCAGCCATCTCCACGTGGGAGTCGGAGGCGGCCTGTGGTTCTGCAGGAGCGGTCGTCAGGGGCTGCGAAGGTGCCTCGCTGAAAACCGGAGAACCGGTGATCGGCCTAAAAGAGGCTTCGTCGTCAGGTTTGGGCCTTGGATGCCTGTCCTTGTCTTTGCGCTTTTTATGTATTCCGGTCGTCGGAAGTTCTGACAGCATGGTGTAATTAAATTTTCTGCCAAAACAATGTCGGGCAAAATCAAACGGACGTTTAATAGTGCGCTCGTTAAGCCTAGCACAAAACCGACAGCCAGTGACGTTGTGGTCTGGGCCTAGGCATGGGATACAATAGGAATGGAAATCCTTATGAGGTATTTGCTTCCCACAAGAAATACAGTTATTAACTCTTAATGACATCGGTCTGAGGCAAGAAAAAGTTTCCCCAACGGGGTACTTAGCTTTGTAGAAGACTTCGGTTCTGGATTCGGAATGAAAATCTCAGGAGTCGGCCGACCGTCACTTGCGAACTGCTTTTGCTTCGGGCACCGCGCGGCAAGAAAGACTGAAGAAAATGGCGTCGGCTGCATCTTATATACCCCTGTCGCACTGACATCAGGGAGGAGGCAACAGACGCCGGACCAAGACTTTGGAACTCAGGCCAACTGGGGAACCGCCTGACGGCAAGATAACCCAAGTGTAATGACTGCAGCAGTGTAACACGATGAACATCCCTGTAATATCTATCAGGTTTTCTGGGAGCAGGAGGGATAGAGTCAGGGGCCAAGCTAGATTCCGAAAAGGCATCATCAACAATGTCCAGTACAGGGGGGATAGTTAAAGGCCTATGTTGGGGCAGGAGTAAGAAATCCCTAAGTCTCTTTTTAGAGTCAGAGTAATCCTGGCTTTCCCAGCGAAAATGCTCCCTAAGAGTATGCAAGGTTTCACCAAACGAGAAATACTCTGGAGGGGAAGCAGAGGGAATAGAGTCCTCTGCATTAGAATCCTCATAGGTAGATAAGGGTAAATCCTGGTCATCTGAGGAAACAGAAATTTCAGAATCCTGATCAGAAGAATCACAAGCAAACTCAGTCCTAGGTCTCTTCGAGGGGGAAGGTTGGCTTCCCCTGATTAAAGTAATAAGGTCTTCAGCCATTCTTATCATTTGTTTTTTAGGCAGAGAGGCCAGACCATGCAGTCTGGGTGTCGGTTATCTACGCATGGATTGAGTTTTAGGCCTTGAAGAAGAAGATGGCATCAGTTTAATATGCAAGTCAGTAGGCCTGAATACACCCTCAGAAGCCAGTGCCTGCACAGCGGCTCCGAACCCATCCAAAGTAGAGACATCCGCAGGTTCCACAGTTGAAGTATCTCACGGCATGCCAGACTCTGAATGGGTCTCAGCAGAGGCCTGCAAATCTGAAGTAGCGGATATCAGGGGCTGTGAAAGTGCCTCACTTAGTACCGGCGAACTGACGACTAGCTTAGGAGAAGTGTCGTCGGCAGCTTTGGACCTATGCGGTCTGTCTCTGCCTTTATCTTTGCATTTTTTCAGAATGTCGGTAGTCGGGTGGCTTACCGAAGCCATATCTGGATAATTGAACAGAGTACCAAAATATTTAAAAGTGTAAATATACCAACGAATAGTTCGTTTTTAAATAAGGCACAAAACCAACAGCGAGATACGTTGTGGTCAGGGCCTATGCAAGGAATGCAGTGTGAATGAAAATCTTTATGAGATATTTGCTTTTCACAAGAAATACGATTATTGACTTTTACTGACATCGGTTTAGAGCAAGAAAAGGATTCCCCAACGGGGTACTTAGCTTAGTTGAAGACTTCGTTTCTGAAACTCAAAAATAAGAAGTTATGTACCTACCATAATGTTCCATGTTAGTTGTTTTCTTCTCGACTTCTTTCTTGCTGGATGGGTTCGGAGCCGATCTTCGGCTCCGACTCGGCCTTTTACTAAAGCTCGAGAGCTATTTACCAGCTCGAGTCCTCCCATATCCCACAATGTTAGGCATCAGATACCCAAATCTCGTTTGGTAGAACTAACACCATGGAGACACCTGTCCCCACTACAAGGATTACCTATAGAGCTAAAAACAGAGGAAAACGTAGCCTAGAAAAGAGTCAACCAGAGGAAGAAGGCCTCAAAGGGGATTCTTCTTGGTCTGTCCAGGCTAGGGGAATGGAGGGTGGGACGCAAGAAAGAAGGCGAGAAGAAGACAACTAACATGGAACGTTATGGTAGGTGCATAACTTCTTAATGTTAAGTTGTCTATCTCGCCTTCATTCTTGCTGGATGGGACAGCGTCCCTAACACCTTAGCCCTGGGTGGCTCATCGAAACAGACTTTTGAGCACAGTGGAACCAAAATCAGCTCGACTCCTGAAGGCCATATCCAAATTGTAATGTGAAATGAAAGTATGAGGAGTGGCCCATGTGGCTGCAGCACAATCCATTGGAAGTCTTGCCTGAAAAGCTACCGACGTAGCTAATGTTCTGGTGGAATGTGCTTTTGGTTTTGTAGGGAGTTCTTTATGTCTCAGTTGGCAAATCAAAGTAATAATAGAGGCCAACCACCTGGATAAGGTTACCTTAGAAACTGGCAGGCCCTGCTTGCCATCAGCATAGAACAGGAAGAGTTGGTCAGATGTTCTTGTTTGTTTAGTCCTATCCAAATAAAAATGTAATTGCCTGTGAACGTCCAAATTGTGCAACTTTTGTTCAGCTCTGTTCGAATAGTTAGGAAAAAAACAGGAAGATCAATCGCCTGATTCAGGTTTGTCTCAGAAGGTATTTTGGGTAAAAAGGAAGGATTAGTCCGGAGTGAAACTCTATCTTTGTGAAAAACAAGATAAGGAGGATGAATACAGAGGGGTTGAAATTCCGACACTCTTCTAGCTGAGGTGATGGCTACTAGGAAGAGAGTCTTCCTGGAAAGTAATTTTAAGGAACAGGAGGCCGCAGGTTCAAAAGGAGGGAGAATCAATGAAGTTAATATCAGGTTCAAATCCCACGGAGGCGGGGGATCTTTAACCAGGGGCCCAAGTAAAATAGTCCTTTTAATAAAAGCTTTACAAAGTTTGTGGGACATGATGCTGGTCTCTGACAGGCCAGCGTGGAAATTAGCGATAGCAGCCAACTGGACTCTAATGGTGGCAGATGAGGAACCTGCTCGAAAAAGTTCTGCCAAAAAATCTAGAACGTTATGGGCAGGGGCTGTAATGGGGTCTATATTTCTAGCCTCTGCCCAGAAAGAGAAACGTTTCCACTTACTAGCATAAGTCTTCCTGGTAGTAGATTTGTGTGAAGAAAGGATGATTTCATGCACTGGCAGAGAAATATGTGGAAGCCTGGCTAAGGTTGGAAGTGGAGCAACCAAGCTGTGAGTTTGAGAGACTGAAGGGATTGATGCAGCCCGCCCGACTGATGGACCAAGAGGTCTGACACTGGGTCCAGATTCCAGGGCTGCTCCAGCAGGTGACTATGCAGGAATGGGAACCAAATTTGTAGAGGCCAGTAAGGGGCAATGAGGATCATCCTGGATCCCAATGTGGTTGCCTTCTGAATTAGTTTGGGAATTGGGGGAAAAGGTGGGAATGCATACAGAAGACCCTGGGGGCCAATCGTGAACTAGAGCATCTCTGGGGGAGTGGCCTGGAAGGGAGAAGAGAGTGAAGAAATCATCGCACTTGCGGTTGAGAGGAGTTGCGAAGAGGTCGCAGCAAAGGTTGACCCCATCTGCGGAAAATTTTGTCTGCTACTGACTGATTGAGAGACCACTCGTGAGGCATGAGAATAGCTCTGCTTAGCCTGTCTGCTATGACATTGGACTTCCCGGAGATATGCATTGTTATCAGAAACCGTTGAGAGGAGATCGCCCACTGCCAGAGTCTTTGTGCTTCTCGACATAAGGGATAGGACCTGGTTCCGCCCTGCTTGTTGATGTAGCACACTACAGACATATTGTCCGTCTGAATAGCAATAGTCCCGGTAGGTAGAGAGTCCTGAAGAGCTTGCAAAGCTAAAAGTACCACTGTCATCTCCAAGACGTTTATGTGCAGGTGGTACTCTGGGGGTTGCCAAGTGCCCTGGACAGTCCTGCCCTGAAAATGCCCCCCCCCACCCGATCAGGGAGGCATCCATTGTCACCGTGGCAACAGGAGAAGGAAGAACAAACGGTCTGCCTTGAAGTACTGGAGAGGAGACCATCCACCAAGAAAGGTGGTCTTTGCATGATTGGGTGATTATTACGTTGTGAGACATCGGAAGCTGTTGAAAAGACCATTGGGTAAAAAGCATCCATTGAAGAATCCGCATGTGAAAACGAGCCAGGGGAAGTAACGTGACTGCTGCTGCCATGAGACCCAAGGTTTTCAGTACAAATCTGGCCTGAATTATCTTGCACTGTAGTAAGGTTTGAACATGTCGGCGAATGTCTGATATTCTTTCTAAAGGAAGTTTTGCCGACAGCTCTTTTGTATTTAATCTTGCGTCTATAAAAGTTATAGATTGACAAGGCGACAATGCAGACTTTTCGAAGTTTATAGAGATACCTAGCTCGGAGCAAGTTTGGATGGTATAATCCCTGGCGCGGAGTAGCTGATGCCTGGTGGAAGCCGTTAGAAGCCAGTCGTCTAGATATGGAAACACCTGGAATCCTCACCGTCTCAGGTGAGCCGTAACCACTGCCATACATTTGGTGAACACCCTGGGGACTGTGGTGAGACCAAAGGGCAGGGCTCTGAATTGATAGTGACTGGCTCCCAGCCGGAAGCGGAGAAACCTCCTGGAGCGTCTGTCCATTTTGATATGGTAGTAAGCATCCTGAAGTTCTATGGAGCACATCCAATTGTCCTGACCCAAAAAGGGTAGAATGGACTGAAGAGTGACCATCCGGAACTCCGTTCTTTGAACAGATTTGTTTAACCTGCCGAGATCCAAAATGGATCTCCAGACCCCTGTCTTTTTTGGTACCAAAAAGAACTTGGAGTAAATCCTGGAGCCTTGCTGGTCTGCTGGGACTGGTTGGATGGCCCTTTTTTCTAGCAGTTTTGAAATTTATAGTACTGCTGGTTCCCTTAGACCGGGTGGAACATCTGGAAGGGACCTGTTTGTTTGTACAGGGGTGTGGACAAAGGGGATTTTGTAACCCTCGGATATGATAGACCACACCCATTTGTCTTGTGTGAGGAGTTGCCAGGCTTCTGGGTACAGTGACTATCTTCCCCCGACTGCCTCCGAAGGTGGACAGTCGGGCAGCCCCTCAGGGGTGCTGAAAGGGTCTGTCAGAGAAAGATTCTCTGCTACCTTGATTTTGTGGACCTCCTCTGCCCCTCGCGCGGCATCTATTATTGTTCCCTCCTCTGCCGCTGGAGGGACACGCCACGTGTGTCAGGCACGACTCCCTGGGGTTTCCAAAACCACATTTTTCCACTCTTCTGACCTTTAGGGTATGGTCTAGAGGGAGTAGAAAAATGGACTCCCACGGCAGAGAGAGTCTTGCCTTCCTGCTCACACCTGGTAAGGATATCCTTCACATGTGGTCCAAACAAAGCAGAACTATCGAAGGGGGTATTGGTGAAGGATGCCTTAAAGGGGTCAGCAAAGTTACATAACAGCATCCGGGCATGTCTTCTCAAAGCCACGCCTGTACCTGCGGCCCTACTCGCACCATCGGCTGCATAAGAAATGAGCCGCATGGAGGTGTTGACTATAGAGTTAAGGGTCGCCAGCTGGGAGTTAATCTTTTCCTGAGACCCTGCAGCTGATGGATCCTGAAGGGTATCACCCAGTTCCTTGAGAAGATCCCTTTGAAGGCGGGTAAAATGGCACAGATAATTCAACGACCTCATGGAAAAGGTTGCTTAAGAAAATGTCCGTTTCCCGTACCTGTCCATTGTCACAGATTCTTTATTAGGTGGATGGACAGGCACCGAAGGGTCAGCCAACTCCTTCTTAGTGGCTGCTGCCACCACCATGGCATCAACAGGGACGCCCTTTGTCAGAAACTGTTTGCCAGATGGGGCTGTAATGAATTTAGTGGGCCTGCGGGGAATTGGTTCCACTATGTCCGGGGCTGTCCACGCCTTCCGAGCCACCACTTCCATGAGCGGGTCGAAAGGCGGAGACACCCAGGAGGTGGAAGGGCAAGAACCAAACGCGTCCAGGTACACCGACT
The DNA here is from genome assembly GCF_019279795.1 of Protopterus annectens. Taxonomy (NCBI): domain Eukaryota; kingdom Metazoa; phylum Chordata; order Ceratodontiformes; family Protopteridae; genus Protopterus; species Protopterus annectens. The sequence continues at coordinate 409,734,094 of NC_056733.1, read as the reverse complement.
TGTCCTCGGAAGGGTTAAGGGCAGTCCAGTTTCCCCTCTGCCTAAGGATCTCAAGGATGTCTGAAAAGGAGACATCCTCAGAGGGGGACCTTGGGGACCCTTCCGAATCCTCCAAGTCTGTGTCAGACGTGACTGACTCGGGGGAGTCAACATGTTTCCTCTTACATTTTCTCTTCCGAGGGGGCTCCTCTGAATGATCAGGGGAGGCCTCGGAAGAGGAAGATACACCCAATAGGGCGACCTGAAGCGTCTGTTCTCCACGCTTGAGGTCAGGAGGGTGGACAGAGACCGATGCAGGCACCATAGGGGGAGGAGCCGAAGGGGCCGATCGTGGAGCCGACACAGGAGTCAGCATGCTCCTCATGACCTTAAAGGCACCCCTATCAGGCAGAGAAGAGGGTCCCTGCTCCGAAGAGATGTGAACCCCTCCTGACACCGAGAGGGACGGCTCCGAGGCCAATGTTGGGGCCAAACTCACCTGCGCCGAGGCCCCAAGAGGGAGAACGGGGTCGGACAAGGGTCCGATGCCACTCGCCCCCTCGGAACAGACGATGTAGTCTCGACACCTGGATCCCTCCAAGGACGGAACCAATGAAGAGATCAGAGCCGACGAGGGAGCCGAAAGGTGTGGTATCGGCTCCGACGTTCCGACGACTCGAGCCCCAATGAGCTCCGGCTCCGAACACAGTGGTAGAGTCGGAGGAGGAACTCAAGACACAGGGATAGCCACAGTCTGTTGAGAAGGGCTGGTCAACATTTTGGCCAGTGCCTGCGACTTTAAGAGCCTACTGACCACCCTCTCTAAGTCATGATCGGCTAGCCTGGAGGACCGAGAGGAGTGGGATCTATGGCTCTGCTCCGAGTGAAGCAATGGAGACCTCGGAGCCGAACGAACGGACTCTAAAGAGGGGGACCTCGAACATTTTAGGCTCAGAGAAGGCTCCGACACCAAGGTCGGAGCAGACTGAGGTCTCGAAGCGTCGGTTCCAGCTGGAACCGATGAGGAGGCAGGAGCTCTGCTCGGCGACGGCTCCGAACAGGGAGCCGACGGTTTGGCAGGCTTTAAGGATTTTCCCGATGAAGGCTTAGCCGGGGATCCTTCTGGCTTAAGTAAGCCCATCAAAATGAGCTTGTTCCTACACCCCTGCAGGACTCTCAGACTGAAGGCGTGGCAGACCAAACAAGAGTCCTGCAGGTGTAGGGGGTCCAAGCAATAAACAGAAGTGTGACAGTCTGTCAGAGACATCTTCTGACAGCATGAGTCACACTTCTTGAAACCTGAGACTTTGGTATCTTTAGACATATCAAAAAAGAGATACCAAAGGAAACAGGTAACTAGTGCTTAAAACAAGGCACACAAACACACACGCACTAGTGAACAGTAATAGTAATAACTATAAAAATATAACCACACAACTACCACTAACAAATATATGTAAATATATATATATATATATATATACTACAAGAACAAACTACAAGAGTAAGTAGTTAACAAGGCCTAACACTACCCTAAAGGGGGGGAAGGAAAGAATCTATCAACAAAAAACGAGTTTCTAAGTGGGATCTCAAAGGGTACACAATCTAATTAAACTAAGAGGGAATGTTATCTAAAACTAAGAGAAAATCGACAGTAAAAATACAAGAAAAGATTTATACGACCTGGAGCCGGTAAAATCGCAACCTCGTAGCTGAAGCGGCAAACGAGATCTGGGTATCTGACGCCTAGCACTGTGGGATATGGGGAGGCCTCGAGACGGTAAATAGCTCTCGAGCTTTAGTAAAGGGCCGAGTCGGAGCCGAAGATCGGCTCCGAACCCATCCAGCAAGAATGAAGGCGAAATAGACAACTTAACATCGAAAATTTCAGGAGTTGGCCGACCGGCACTTGCAAACTGCTTCTGTTTCAGGCTCCGCACAGCAAGAAAGACTGATGTAATGGCATCGGCTGCATACTTTATACCCCTGACTACCTGACATCATGGAAGATGAGACAGCAACCGATGCAGGACCCAAGACTTTGTTAATCAGGCCGACTGAGGGCTGCTGCAAGCAGATAACCAAAATGTGATGACAGCAACAGTAAAACATGAAGAACATCAAGTACAAAACAAGTGAAGTTAGATCAGTCAGGGTGCTACTTACTGATATCAGAAGCTTAAACAGAAATGTGCCAAAGCAGGAAACATTAGCTACTGGCAATGGGACAGACAGTTAGGATAAGTGACACCTGGGCCTACCTGCATAGTCAGATAGGCAAGGCCTGGGTCTACTTAAGCTGGAGTAGTGAGCCAAATGCTCACATATAAAGAAAGCATCACTGACAGATACAAAGGCAAGCACTGTACTGAGCAAGAACAGAAGCACAGAATGCACAACGTTTTTGTGATGTCTGGTGTTTTTTCAGTCCAGGCATACAAGTTGTCTTTTCAACCTCTGTATAATACAGTGACAGCACCAGTAATTACTGTAAGCAGACAATGTTTATTGTTAAGGGTTTTCTAGTGGGCACACCCATATTGAGCTCTGTATCAGCTGTCCTGATAAGCACCTAATCATTTAAATCTAGGTCAACCTCTTAGTTTAAACGAACACAAAAAATAATAATTTGAACAAGAAGTGATACTGATTATCTGACCCTAGCAGTCTGGAATAAAGGAAGACATCTCTTTCATAAAAGAAAGTGTGCACAGACTCAATCTCGTACAGGAAATTCAGCCAGTGACACCAGCTTTATGAGGAGATACAAGATAAAAGGAAAAGATACTTGTAGTCCTGACCAAGGCCCAATGCCAAACATCAAACTGAGTGTAAAACATTCAGTTCATTAAAAAAATATGATAAACCACTGTGCACAACTAAGAGATACGGTTCCAGATATCATAAAAACTGCAGTACCTACTGAATACATTCATAGTCACACTGCAGAACCTCAAATAGTAGTATCTATACAAGAAGGGTTCCAGTTAGAATACACTAAATGTAGCTTATCACAGCAAACAATAGCTGAATAGTGGTTGATACTGAATGTACAAGGCAGAGACGGTACTAAAAAAACTTGCTAAAGCTACACTACCTAATGATGGCTAAGCTGACAGGTCAGGGTAAATGTGCAAAATTTAAATGTTACATTATAAGTGAATACTAGAATAAAAACACCCCACAAAGAACAAGGAATCAGACTCTACTAGTCCAAACATAATTCTGGATTTGATAAAAGCTAAAAAAGAGTTAACCATGTCACATAAAACATTTCTAGAAGATGATAAATTTTATACACATGGTTTACAGTACGTACCAGGAGTCTTAAGTCTTGGTGTAACAAATACATAATGCATCTCAAGTAAGAATGCAACAAGAAAAAGACATTTACGAGGGACAGAATATATAGGTGGAATGGCGTAAATTAGAAGGAGAGATAAAGGCAGAAACAGTTTACGAGACAGAAGTACAGTAGAAGAGTAAGATGGAAAGCATTACTGAGACTGATACGGAGGAGGAGTGGAGAGACAGAGAAAGGAAAAGGATGAAGACAGAGGAAAAGGAGTAGACAGGGAAGAAAAGGAGTAGAAGATGATAAAGAAAGGGTGACCTAGCTTCCAGCACAGATAAGGGAGTAAAATGGTGAGTTGTAAAAAGGTAATAAGATTGCATAGAGATACAGATATTTGGCAGTACAGAGTACAGTCAGTTGAAATGAGTCATTATAACTGTATAGGCTCTTAAATGAAGTTACCAAGTGAGGATTTTGGAACCCTGTTAGCATGGGTTGCTATCCATCTAAAAGTACCTCAAAGTGGTACCACTTGAGCGGTAGGTACATCTGCAAGTGGGAATCCCAACCTGCCAGGTCAGCTGCCTGTCTATGACCATACATGTGTTGATCTTGGATATTCCCCCAGGTAAGGGCTGGTAGCCAAACATATGTTCATAGGTGTATACTAGGCTAACGACCACTGGGGTCTTTATATGCCTTATTCCACAATTTTATGCACCTTACAGATTATTTAAGGGGTATATGTAAGCTTGGACAAGATTCACAGACTGCCTCTGTGCATTATAGATAGGTCTTAGATCCAGGTGTATTTCCAATTTCCCATCCACTGGCCCAGGTTTCTCTTAAATAGGGCCAGAGTTTTGCATGGATGGGAAGCCTATTCCACAGTAGGAAAATTCTCGGAGACACAGTATCTATCCTTCCAACATGTCTTATTTATGTCGCAAGCAAAGTTTAAATCCCTAGATAGAGTAATTATTTTGCTATTTGTTTTTCGGATACACAAAACATCCAGAGTAGGCCAGCCACAGATCACCTCTCAACAATCTGTAGGAAACAGAATATAGAGATAGGGTTTGAGGTGATCTGAATAGGACATGCTGTTTACTGCCTGTATTCTTTTTGTGAGGAGCCTCTGTGGACATTCCAGTTATTTACTGCACGCGCCTGGTCAGGTACATACCAAAGGGGCATTGTACTCCATGATGAGCCTGATGAGGACTGAATACACTAGAATGATGACTTCCTTAGACCTAGATGACATACTCTTGCTGATAAATTGCGCAATATTGAATGATTTCCTTACTACCTTAGACACATGCAGGTTGAAAGCCAGGTTACTATCTACATACATACTCAGTTTCCCGACTACTGGTTCTACACGTAGGAGTGTTAAGTGCTGAGGTGATTTCCTAGGGTGGCTCACTTCTCATTGGCTACTATCATGCATGTCTTGGCACTGAGTTTTAAGTAGTGGCTTTGACACCTCTTATTCATCTGCGTTAGTCCTTCCTAAAGGATGTTAGTGTCTTGGGGGTATTCTATAACTGCTCCTAGTTTACAACCATCTGCAAATTTGGAGAGGTAGAGGCCCTTGACATTGGTCTTGACTTGCAAGAAGCAGGTGCCAAAATGTAGAGAACCAGCACAGATCCCTGAAGGACTCGGCTAGTGACTGGCCTCTTAATGGAGGAGGTCTCCCTTATCCCAACTCCCTTGGTCTTATCTGAGAACTGGTTGACTATCCAGCTTGTAATATAGGGAGTATGCATATAGTCATTAATTTGTTTAAAATGCTGAAGTGGAGTATTCTATTAAATGACTTGGCCTGGTCAATGTAGGCAGTATGCACAATTTTGCCTTCATCATTTGCCTTGGTGACCTTCTCAAAGAAGTCCACTAGACTGAGTAGACATAATCTGCCCTTGAATAAACCAATTTGGGTGGGGTAAAGTATTTAAAGATTTTCTATGTCTTTTTGCATACAAAACTAATCTGATTTACAGGTCTATAGTTACCAAGGTCCACCGATAGTCCAAACTTGTGCAGAGTGATGACCATTGTAGTTCTGCATTCACATGGCACAAAGCCTGTCTGGAGGCTATGGTTAAACAGTGACACCAGTGGTCTTCACAGGTCATGATTCAAGCTATTCTGGGGGCATCCTAGGATATTATTGTGGCCCATCAAATGTAGTGTTTTTGGGCTTAGAGAGTGCATCTAGGACCTGCTACTTAGGGACAGTTGGGAGGTTTTGTTTGATGGTATTTTCTGGGAGGAGGCCAGGAGGCAGAGTAAAACTGGAGCTGAACTTGTCTGCCAGCAGATTTCCTACATCTTCCAGCTCCATGTAGGTAGCTCCATTTACAGTCAGTTCTGCACACTGTTGTCTGTTGCCTTTGAGGTGTGGACAAAGCTAAAGAAAGCCTTGTAGCTGTCTTTTGCTTGTGAGGCTACCTCAAAGTTGACTTTAGTTGACTTAATTTGCTCTCTTAGTTTTTGATTGAGGACACGTGTTTTTTTCATGCTGAACACTGCACTCCCTAATCTTGAGTATGACTTTTTTCTTTTGCTGTACAACCTGTTTATGTTTGGATTTCACCAGGGTAGTTTGTTTTTTGAGCAAGTTCTCTGTCTATTTCTGGTAGGCAAAGCTGTGTATATTCATTAAATGACAATGTACAGGGTTTCTGTGAACAATTCTGCACAGGCAACTGTGTTCTCAGGTTTTGGAAGGGCTGGAAAGTTTGACAGGTTGTCATTTAGTAATAGGAAATTTGCCTTAGAATAGTTCCTAAATGTTACAGGGATAGCTGGGATCACAGAACTGATTTTTATTATGAAGGAGACAGCTTTGTGGCCTGAACTTACCAGAGAGGACACTACAATGGGTGGGGGATGGGGGTGGGGGATACAGCATTCTTTTTGTGTTTACAAAGTCCAGGAATCTCTAGACATCAGAAACTAAGACAAATACTGAAGTCAATCATATTTTATTCATATTGTGGCATCATCCTTGGTGAAGGTAGAATGCTGCTCAGTGCTAGGCATATACCAGTCTGGGACACAGTCTGAGAGCTCCATAATATCTCACTTCATATAGTACAGAGCGGTATGTCTCAGGTAATTTACACCCAAATGGACTCACGAGTCATACTGGTACTTGAGGTCTAACGAATTTAGTGTGTGGGTGATTTGGCGAATCCTGCTCCTGACAGTCAGCTAACCATGACTTTCTCCTTATTCAGCCTGGTGAGCAGGGCATCAGTATGTCTCACAATGGAGTCTCTTATGACTAAAATATTGGTTAGTGTGTTGGCTTCCCTCAGGGGCTTTGTAGTTGAGGCTCCAAAGGGTGTGGCCGTATATGCTGTGCGTTGTTTTGGTGGAGTGCTTTTGGGGGTACTGAGGATTCCTCTTGTAGTACGAATTTCTAGGAGGTCTCTTGGGTTTAGGAAGGTTACTTTTAAATGCTCAACATGTAATGGTCTATGGGTTGGATCAGTGCTATGTGTGGTGGGTGTAATGCATGTGTTACTGATAACCAGATTGTTATTTTGACTGCTTTTGTTTGAGAAGCTTGCCCCCAGTGACAATGTGTAATTACATCTCTCACATACTACATCTGTTGCTCTGAGGATTAATTGGTAGTCTATGAACATGAGACAATTACTACATTGCCTCAGGATGCCCATAGCTACAAAGCTAGCAGCTGAAAAATTAAGAAAGTGCCCATCCATGGCATCAGGTCTTCTTTTTAGATTATCTATTAAGGGTTGTACAGCAATGATATACAGCAGGCTAACTTGAGTGCTGTGATTATAGAAACTGTT